>NW_026286745.1:0-5256 GCF_023373465.1 Oncorhynchus keta | reverse complement strand
GGTGTCTGTGTGGTCTCCTGGTGTCTGTGTGGTTAAGCAATCATACTGACCCATCATAGTGACCCATCATACTGACCCATCATAGTGACCCATCATACTGACCCATCATAGTGACCCATCATAGTGACCCATCATAGTGACCCATCATAGTGACCCATCATACTGACCCATCATACTGACCCATCATAGTGACCCATCATAGTGACCCATCATAGTGACCCATCATACTGACCCATCATACTGACACATCGTAGTGACCCATCATACTGACCCATCATACTGACCATCACACTGACCCATCATAGTGACCCATCATACTGACCCATCATAGTGACCCATCATACTGACCCATCATAGTGAACCATCACACTGACCCATCATACTGACCCATCATACTGACCCATCACTCTGACCCATCACAGTGATCCATCACTCTGACCCATCACACTGACCCATCATACTGATCCATCATTCTGACCCATCATTCTGACCCATCACACTGACCCATCACACTGACCCATCACTCTGATCCATCATAGTGACCCATCATACTGACCTATCATAGTGACCCATCATTCTGACCCATCACACTGACCCATCACACTGACCCATCACTCTGATCCATCATAGTGACCCATCATACTGACCTATCATAGTGACCCATCATACTGACCCATCACACTGACCCATCATACTGACCCATCATAGTGACCCATCATAGTGACCCATCATTCTGACCCATCATTCTGACCCATCACTCTGACCCATCATAGTGACCCATCATAGTGACCCATCATAGTGACCCATCATACTGACCCATCATACTGACCTATCATAGTGACCCATCATACTGACCCATCATAGTGACCCATCATAGTGACCCATCATATGACCTACAATATCATACTTTATCCTCCCCTGATGTTGGGTCAGACCGTCCTGATACAGAACTCATAAATAGAAACTTTGGGTCAGTCAGCATTAAGAGATATGAAGTTTCTGGGAAGCTCAACGCCAGACCCTTTCATTAGTTTATTGATAGAGTATTACATCATCGTCATGGTGACAGGCCAACTCCAGCTCTGATCGGAGGGAGGGAGGAAGGGGAGGGAGGGAGGGAGGGGAGTGAGTAAGGGGGGAGGGAGGGAGACCAGAAGGAAATCAGCCACCATCCGAGATAAGAAAAACACATTAACTCTCTCTTTTTCTGTCTCTCGGCCTCCAGGCCGGTGCTGTCTCTCGGCCTCCAGGCCGGTGCTGACTCTCGGCCTCCAGGCCGGTGCTGTCTCTCTGCCTCCAGGCCGGTGCTGACTCTCTGCCTCCAGGCCGGTGCTGTCTCTCGGCCTCCAGGCCAGTGCTGTCTCTCTGCCTCCAGGCCGGTGCTGTCTCTCGGCCTCCAGGCCGGTGCTGACTCTCTGCCTCCAGGCCGGTGCTGACTCTCTGCCTCCAGGCCGGTGCTGACTCTCTGCCTCCAGGCCGGTGCTGACTCTCTGCCTCCAGGCCGGTGCTGTCTCTCGGCCTCCAGGCCGGTGCTGTCTCTCTGCCTCCAGGCCGGTGCTGACTCTCGGCCTCCAGGCCGGTGCTGACTCTCGGCCTCCAGGCCGGTGCTGTCTCTCGGCCTCCAGGCCGGTGCTGACTCTCTGCCTCCAGGCCGGTGCTGTCTCCAGGCCGGTGCTGTCTCCAGGCCGGTGCTGTCTCTCTGCCTCCAGGCCGGTGCTGTCACTCGGCCTCCAGGCCGGTGCTGTCTCTCTGTCTCCAGGCCGGTGCTGTCTCTCTGCCTCCAGGCCGGTGCTGTCTCCAGGCCGGTGCTGACTCTCTGTCTCCAGGCCGGTGCTGACTCTCGGCCTCCAGGCCGGTGCTGTCTCTCGGCCTCCAGGCCGGTGCTGTCTCTCTGCCTCCAGGCCGGTGCTGTCTCTCTGCCTCCAGGCCGGTGCTGTCTCTCTGCCTCCAGGCCGGTGCTGACTCTCTGCCTCCAGGCCGGTGCTGACTCTCTGCCTCCAGGCCGGTGCTGACTCTCTGCCTCCAGGCCGGTGCTGTCTCTCGGCCTCCAGGCCGGTGCTGTCTCTCGGCCTCCAGGCCGGTGCTGTCACTCGGCCTCCAGGCCGGTGCTGTCTGTAGGACTGGACAGGACTACATCTCTCTCTCTCTCTAAACATTGTCCATGATAATGGTAACTGCAGACCTACATCTCTCTCTAAACATTGTCCATGATAATGGTAACTACGGACCTACATCTCTCTCTAAACATTGTCCATGATAATGGTAACTACAGACCTACATCTCTCTCTAAACATTGTCCATGATAATGGTAACTACAGACCTACATCTCTCTCTAAACATTGTCCATGATAATGGTAACTACGGACCTACATCTCTCTCTAAACATTGTCCATGATAATGGTAACTGCAGACCTACATCTCTCTCTAAACATTGTCCATGATAATGGTAACTACGGACCTACATCTCTCTCTAAACATTGTCCATGATAATGGTAACTACAGACCTACATCTCTCTCTAAACATTGTCCATGATAATGGTAACTACGGACCTACATCTCTCTCTAAACATTGTCCATGATAATGGTAACTACGGACCTACATCTCTCTCTAAACATTGTCCATGATAATGGTAACTACGGACCTACATCTCGCTCTAAACATTGTCCATGATAATGGTAACTACGGACCTACATCTCTCTTTAAACATTGTCCATGATAACGGTAACTACGGACCTACATCTCTCTCTAAACATTGTCCATGATAATGGTAACTACGGACCTACATCTCTCTCTAAACATTGTCCATGATAATGGTAACTACAGACCTACATCTCTCTCTAAACATTGTCCATGATAATGGTAGCTACGGACCTACACTCTCTCTAAACATTGTCCATGATAATGGTAACTACGGACCTACATCTCTCTCAAACATTGTCCATGATAATGGTAACTACAGACCTACATCTCTAAACATTGTCCATGATAATGGTAACTACGGACCTACATCTCTCTCTAAACATTGTCCATGATAATGGTAACTACGGACCTACATTCTCTCTAAACATTGTCCATGATAATGGTAACTACAGACCTACATCTCTCTCTAAACATTGTCCATGATAATGGTAACTACAGACCTACATCTCTCTAAACATTGTCCATGATAATGGTAACTACGGACCTACATCTCTCTCTAAACATTGTCCATGATAATGGTAACTACGGACCTACATCTCTCTCTAAACATTGTCCATGATAATGGTAACTACGGACCTACATCTCTCTCTAAACATTGTCCATGATAATGGTAACTACGGACCTACATCTCTCTCTAAACATTGTCCATGATAATGGTAACTACAGACCTACATCTCTCTAAACATTGTCCATGATAACGGTAACTACGGACCTACATCTCTCTCTAAACATTGTCCATGATAACGTAACTACAGACCTGCATCTCTCTCTCTCTCTAAACATTGTCCATGATAACGGTAACTACAGACCTACATCTCTCTCTAAACATTGTCCATGATAACGGTAACTACAGACCTACATCTCTCTCTAAACATTGTCCATGATAACGGTAACTACAGACCTACATCTCTCTCTAAACATTGTCCATGATAACGGTAACTACAGACCTACATCTCTCTCTAAACATTGTCCATGATAACGGTAACTACAGACCTACATCTCTCTCTTAACATTGTCCATGATAACGGTAACTACAGACCTACATCTCTCTCTAAACATTGTCCATGATAATGGTAACTACAGACCTACATCTCTCTAAACATTGTCCATGATAACGGTAACTACGGACCTACATCTCTCTCTAAACATTGTCCATGATAATGGTAACTACAGACCTACATCTCTCTCTAAACATTGTCCATGATAATGGTAACTACAGACCTACATCTCTCTTTAAACATTGTCCATGATAATGGTAACTACGGACCTACATCTCTCTCTAAACATTGTCCATGATAATGATAACTACGGACCTACATCTCTCTCTAAACATTGTCCATGATAATGGTAACTACAGACCTACATCTCTCTCTAAACATTGTCCATGATAATGGTAACTACAGACCTACATCTCTCTCTAAACATTGTCCATGATAAAGGTAACTACAGACCTACATCTCTCTAAACATTGTCCATGATAACGGTAACTACGGACCTACATCTCTCTCTAAACATTGTCCATGATAACGTAACTACAGACCTGCATCTCTCTCTCGCTCTAAACATTGTCCATGATAACGGTAACTACAGACCTACATCTCTCTCTAAACATTGTCCATGATAACGGTAACTACAGACCTACATCTCTCTCTAAACATTGTCCATGATAACGGTAACTACAGACCTACATCTCTCTCTAAACATTGTCCATGATAACGGTAACTACAGACCTACATCTCTCTCTTAACATTGTCCATGATAACGGTAACTACAGACCTACATCTCTCTCTAAACATTGTCCATGATAACGGTAACTACGGACCTACATCTCTCTCTAAACATTGTCCATGATAACGGTAACTACGGACCTACATCTCTCTCTAAACATTGTCCACGATAACGGTAACTACGGACCTACATCTCTCTCTAAACATTGTCCATGATAATGGTAACTACGGACCTACATCTCTCTCTAAACATTGTCCATGATAATGGTAACTACGGACCTACATCTCTCTCTAAACATTGTCCATGATAATGGTAACTACAGACCTACATCTCTCTAAACATTGTCCATGATAATGGTAACTACGGACCTACATCTCTCTCTAAACATTGTCCATGATAATGGTAACTACGGACCTACATCTCTCTCTAAAATTGTCCATGATAACGGTAACTACAGACCTACATCTCTCTCTAAACATTGTCCATGATAACGGTAACTACGGACCTACATCTCTCTCTAAACATTGTCCATGATAACGGTAACTACGGACCTACATCTCTCTCTAAACATTGTCCATGATAACGGTAACTACAGACCTACATCTCTCTCTAAACATTGTCCATGATAATGGTAACTACAGACCTACATCTCTCTCTAAACATTGTCCATGATAATGGTAACTACAGACCTACATCTCTACAGACCTAAAACCACTGACAAATACGTGCTGTTGTTCAAAGGTTGGTTAAATAAATGTTACAACTATTTGGTTTTAATATCATCACCTCTTGAAGAGCATAGTCACAACGACACATTCCCCTTCATT
>NW_026286744.1:0-3087 GCF_023373465.1 Oncorhynchus keta | reverse complement strand
CTGACCAGCAGGACCAGTTTCTGGGGTTAATGTTGATGTATCTACTGCTGACCAACAGGACCAGTTTCTGGAGGTTAATGTTGATGTATCTACTGCTGACCAGCAGGACCAGTTTCTGGGGTTAATGTTGATGTATCTACTGCAGACCAGCAGGACCAGTTTCTGGAGGTTAATGTTGATGTATCTACTGCTGACCAGCAGGACCAGTTTCTGGAGGTTAATGTTGATGTATCTACTGCTGACCAGCAGGACCAGTTTCTGACCAGTTTCTGGGGGGTTAATGTTGATGTATCTACTGCAGACCAGCAGGACCAGTTTCTGGGGGTTAATGTTGATGTATCTACTGCTGACCAGCAGGACCAGTTTCTGGGGGTTAATGTTGATGTATCTACTGCAGACCAGCAGGACCAGTTTCTGGGGTTAATGTTGATGTATCTACTGCTGACCAGCAGGACCAGTTTCTGGAGGTTAATGTTGATGTATCTACCAGCAGGACCAGTTTCTGGGGGTTAATGTTGATGTATCTACTGTTGACCAGCAGGACCAGTTTCTGGAGGTTAATGTTGATGTGTCTACTGTTGACCAGCAGGACCAGTTTCTGGGGGTTAATGTTGATGTATCTACTGCAGACCAGCAGGACCAGTTTCTGGAGGTTAATGTTGATGTATCTACTGCAGACCAGCAGGACCAGTTTCTGGAGGTTAATGTTGATGTATCTACTGCAGACCAGCAGGACCAGTTTCTGGAGGTTAATGTTGATGTGTCTACTGTTGACCAGCAGGACCAGTTTCTGGGGGTTAATGTTGATGTATCTACTGCAGACCAGCAGGACCAGTTTCTGGAGGTTAATGTTGATGTATCTACTGCAGACCAACAGGACCAGTTTCTGGAGGTTAATGTTGATGTGTCTACTGCTGACCAGCAGGACCAGTTTCTGGAGGTTAATGTTGATGTATCTACTGCAGACCAGCAGGACCAGTTTCTGGAGGTTAATGTTGATGTATCTACTGCTGACCAGCAGGACCAGTTTCTGGGGTTAATGTTGATGTATCTACTGCCAGACCAGACAGGACCAGTTTCTGGGGGTTAATGTTGATGTATCTACTGCAGACCAGCAGGACCAGTTTCTGGGGGTTAATGTTGATGTATCTACTGCAGACCAGCAGGACCAGTTTCTGGGGGTTAATGTTGATGTATCTACTGCTGACCAGCAGGACCAGTTTCTGGGGTTAATGTTGATGTATCTACTGCAGACCAGCAGGACCAGTTTCTGGAGGTTGATGTATCTATGTTGATGTATGTATCTACTGTTGACCAGCAGGACCAGTTTCTGGAGGTTAATGTTGATGTATCTACCAGCAGGACCAGTTTCTGGAGGTTAATGTTGATGTATCTACTGACCAGCAGGACCAGTTTCTGGAGGTTAATGTTGATGTATCTACTGCAGACCAACAGGACCAGTTTCTGGAGGTTAATGTTGATGTGTCTACTGTTGACCAACAGGACCAGTTTCTGGGAGTTAATGTTGATGTATCTACTGCAGACCAACAGGACCAGTTTCTGGAGGTTAATGTTGATGTATCTACTGCAGACCAGCAGGACCAGTTTCTGGGGTTAATGTTGATGTATCTACTGCAGACCAGCAGGACCAGTTTCTGGGGGTTAATGTTGATGTATCTACTGCAGACCAGCAGGACCAGTTTCTGGGGGTTAATGTTGATGTATCTACTGCTGACCAGCAGGACCAGTTTCTGGGGGTTAATGTTGATGTATCTACTGCAGACCAGCAGGACCAGTTTCTGGAGGTTAATGTTGATGTATCTACTGCAGACCAGCAGGACCAGTTTCTGGAGGTTAATGTTGATGTGTCTACTGCTGACCAGCAGGACCAGTTTCTGGAGGTTAATGTTGATGTATCTACTGTTGACCAGCAGGACCAGTTTCTGGAGGTTAATGTTGATGTATCTACTGCTGACCAGCAGGACCAGTTTCTGGAGGTTAATGTTGATGTATCTACTGTTGACCAGCAGGACCAGTTTCTGGAGGTTAATGTTGATGTATCTACTGCAGACCAGCAGGACCAGTTTCTGACCAACAGGACCAGTTTCTGGAGGTTAATGTTGATGTATCTACTGCAGACCAGCAGGACCAGTTTCTGGAGGTTAATGTTGATGTATCTACTGCTGACCAGCAGGACCAGTTTCTGGAGGTTAATGTTGATGTATCTACTGCAGACCAGCAGGACCAGTTTCTGGAGGTTAATGTTGATGTATCTACTGTTGACCAGCAGGACCAGTTTCTGGAGGTTAATGTTGATGTATCTACTGCTGACCAGCAGGACCAGTTTCTGGAGGTTAATGTTGATGTATCTACTGCTGACCAGCAGGACCAGTTTCTGGAGGTTAATGTTGATGTATCTACTGCTGACCAACAGGACCAGTTTCTGGAGGTTAATGTTGATGTATCTACTGCTGACCAACAGGACCAGTTTCTGGAGGTTAATGTTGATGTATCTACTGCAGACCAGCAGGACCAGTTTCTGGAGGTTAATGTTGATGTATCTACTGCTGACCAGTTTCTGGAGGTTAATGTTGATGTATCTACTGCTGACCAGCAGGACCAGTTTCTGGAGGTTAATGTTGATGTATCTACTGCTGAGACCAGCAGGACCAGTTTCTGGGGTTAATGTTGATGTATCTACTGTTGACCAACAGGACCAGTTTCTGGAGGTTAATGTTGATGTATCTACTGCTTTCTGGGGTTAATGTTGATGTATCTACTGCACCAGCAGGACCAGTTTCTGGAGGTTAATGTTGATGTATCTACTGCAGACCAGCAGGACCAGTTTCTGGGGGTTAATGTTGATGTATCTACTGCAGACCAGCAGGACCAGTTTCTGGGGGTTAATGTTGATGTATCTACTGTTGAAGAGCAGGACCAGTTTCTGGGGTTAATGTTGATGTATCTACTGTTGACCAGCAGGAACCAGTTTCTGGAGGTTAATGTTGATGTATCTACTTCAGACCAGCAGGTCCAGTTTCTGGGGGTTAATGTTGATGTATCTACTGCAGACCAGCAGGTCCAGTT
>NW_026286743.1:0-4733 GCF_023373465.1 Oncorhynchus keta | reverse complement strand
GATCAAGATGAACAATACCTGGTAAAAACTTTCTGATTCTGAGTGCTATACATTTCACTAGTAGTTTTGCATCACAACATTGGTCAATTAGATGATGATCTGATCACATTCTGTCTCATATCAACACTTTCTGAACCTTTGATGCAAGAGAGAAAGTGTCATGCCCTGGCCGTATAGAGGTTTTTATTCTCTATTTTGGTTAGGTCAGGGTGTGACTAGGGTGGGCATTCTAGTTTCCTTATTTCTATGATGATGAGCACAGCCCCCCTTGGGTTGTGCCATGGCGGAGATCTTTGTGGGCTATACTCAGCCTTGTCTCAGGATGGAAAGTTGGTGGTTAGAGATATCCCTCTAGTGGTGTGGTGGCTGTGCTTTGGCAAAGTGGGTGGGGTTATATCCTTCCTGTTTGGCCCTGTCCGGGGTGTCCTCGGACAGGGCTGAGGACATAGTCTAATAAGGTAGTCTAACATGGTAGTTTAATAGGGATAGTCTAATAGGATAGTATAATAGGATAGTCTAATAAGGTAGTCTAATAGGATAGTCTAATAGGGTAGTCTAATAGGATTGTCTAATAAGGTAGTCTAATAGGATAGTTTAGTAGGGTATCTAATAGGATTGTCTAATAAGGTAGTCTAATAGGATAGTTTAGTAGGGTATCTAATAGGATAGTCTAATAAGGTAGTCTAATAGGGTAGTTTAGTAGGGTATCTAATAGGATAGTCTAATAAGGTAGTATAATAAGGTAGTATAATAGGTAGTTTAGTAGGGTATCTAATAGGATAGTCTAATAAGGTAGTCTAATAGGGTATCTAATAGGGTAGTCTAATAGGGTAGTCTAATAAGGTAGTCTAATAGGGTAGTCTAACATGGTAGTTTAATAGGATATCTAATAGGATAGTCTAATAGGGTAGTCTAATAGGGTAGTTTAATAGGGTAGTCTAATAGGATAGTCTAATAGGGTAGTTTAATAGGATATCTAATAGGATAGTCTAATAGGGTAGTCTAATAGGATAGTCTAATAGGGTAGTTTAATAGGGTAGTCTAATAGGGTAGTCTAATAGGGTAGTTTAATAGGGTAGTTTAGTAGGGTATCTAATAGGATAGTCTAATAAGGTAGTCTAATAGGATAGTCTAATAGGGTAGTCTAATAGGATAGTCAATAGGTAGTCTAATAGGATAGTCTAATAGGGTAGTCTAATGGGATAGTCTAATAAGGTAGTCTAATAGGATAGTCTAATAGGGTAGTCTAATAGGATAGTCTAATAGGGTAGTCTAATAGGGTAGTTTAATAGGGTAGTTTAGTAGGGTATCTAATAGGATAGTCTAATAAGGTAGTCTAATAGGATAGTCTAATAGGGTAGTCTAATAGGATAGTCTAATAGGGTAGTCTAATAGGATAGTCTAATAGGGTAGTCAAATAGGATAGTCTAATAGGTAGTCTAATTGGATAGTTTTTATAGGTATCTAATAGGATAGTCTAATAAGGTAGTCTAATAAGGTAGTCTAATTGGGTAGTCTAATAGGGTAGTTTAATTGGATAGTCTAATAGGGCAGTCTAATAGGATATTCTGATAGGGTAGTCTAATAGGGTATCTAATAGCTCAGTTGGGTGTGAAAAATACCCCATTTCTGCCACGGTTTAGACTAATGATAGATGCTGTGGTCAGTCAGAGTTGAGTCCTATTGTAAAGTGTAGCCTAATGGCTATAACTCAGCCCTATGCTGTTCCAGCTTCTGTCGCCTATGTGAGTGCTTACTAAATATCTTCAGCAAACGCAAAATGTTGGATAAAGACATTTCACTAATCCGGCTGTTTTTCAATTTTGCTATGGGTATTACACTTGAATTTGAATGAACTGAATGATGAGTATGAAGAAGACAGTGATCTTCCTCCGTCTCGCACACCAAAATAAATATATGCTTTTTTCTACTTCGTCAGAATAAGCTGGATCATATACCACACCGTTTTGGTTCATCAACGTCTTTATGCTTTCGTTGATAAAATAATGATACAGAATACAAAATACAGATGTTTATTTCAACTACCATCATTGAAGGCAGACCAGCAGAAAGATAAAACATTCCTGAGGACAAAGATACGGGCGACAGCTGATGCATTGGTCCAGAGCCACGCGGTATTGGTCCAGACCCAGCGGTATTGGTCCAGAGCCACGCGAGTATTGGTCCAGAGCCAAGCGGTATTGGTCAGAGCCACGCGGTATGGTCCCAGAGCCACGCGGTATTGGTCCAGAGCCACGCGGTATTGGTCAGAGCCACGCGGTATTGGTCCAGAGCCACGCGGTATTGGTCCAGAGCCACGCGGTATTGGTCAGAGCCACGCGGTATTAGTCCAGAGCCAGGCGGTATTGGTCCAGAGCCACGCGGTATTGGTCCAGAGCCACGCTGGTATTGGTCCAGAGCCACGCGGTATTGGTCAGAGCCACGCGGTATTGGTCCAGAGCCACGCGGTATTGGTCCAGAGCCAGGCGGTATTGGTCCAGAGCCACGCGGTATTGGTCCCAGAGCCAGGCGGTATTGGTCCAGAGCCATGCGGTATTGGTCCAGAGCCACGCGGTATTGGTCAGAGCCACGCGGTATTGGTCAGAGCCACGCGGTATTGGTCCAGAGCCACGCGGTATTGGTCCAGAGCCACGCGGTATTGGTCAGAGCCACGTATTGGTCCAGAGCCACGCGGTATTGGTCCAGAGCCACGCGGTATTGGTCCAGAGCCACGCGTATGGTCCAGAGCCACGCGGTGTGGTCCAGAGCCACGGTATTGGTCCAGAGCCACGGTATGGTCCAGAGCCAGGCGGTATTGGTCAGAGCCAGGCGGTATTGGTCAGAGCCACGCGGTATTGGTCCAGAGCCACGCGGTATTGGTCCAGAGCCACGCAGTATGACGCGTATTGGTCCAGAGCCAGGGCGGTATTGGTCCAGAGCCACGCGTATTGGTCCAGAGCCACGCGGTATTGGTCCAGAGCCACGCGGTATTGGTCCAGAGCCACTGGTATTGGTCAGAGCCACGCGGTTGGTCCAGAGCCAGGCGGTATTGGTCAGAGCCATGCGGTATTGGTCCAGAGCCACGCGGTATTGGTCCAGAGCCACGGTATTGGTCCAGAGCCACGCGGTATTGGTCCAGAGCCACGCGTATTGGTCCAGAGCCACGCGGTGGTCCAGAGCC
Source organism: Oncorhynchus keta (assembly GCF_023373465.1). Lineage (NCBI taxonomy): Eukaryota > Metazoa > Chordata > Actinopteri > Salmoniformes > Salmonidae > Oncorhynchus > Oncorhynchus keta. The sequence goes on along the minus strand of NW_026286743.1, from coordinate 1,552 downwards.
ACGCGGTATTGGTCAGAGCCATGCGGTATTGGTCCAGAGCCACGCGGTATTGGTCCAGAGCCACGCGGTATTGGTCCAGAGCCACGCGGTATTGGTCCAGAGCCACGCGGTATTGGTCAAGAGCCACGCGGCATTGAGGAAGGCTGAGAATGACATGTTGAAGAGGAAGAGGAACGAGATGGAGTCACAATCCCTGCCAGGCACACCTGTAAGCTCTGAAACTCCACCTCCGACAGGCAGAGGCAACATACGTGGCAGGTTCGTCAGGTCGTCGGTTCACCCTGATATTTCCATTCCTCTTCTGACACCAGAACTTGACGAACTGCTCACCAGGCACAGCAAGGGCCGTCCGGACCGTAATGCTCTTCTGCTATTCCATGGATGTGTAACCAAAGAGAGATACCACGAGAGGACACAGAATACCAACTGGGATGGATCCCGAGGTGAATGTGGCTGAGCAGTGAACCTCCGGGTGTTCATCATTAATACCGTGTCTCAGAAGATTCTGTCCATGTGACTGATACAACCAGCAAAAGCATTAAAGACAAGAGTTCATGATCTCTCCCTTATGTAAGGAATTAGGCACTTTACTATGTTTATTATGTAGGTTACAGTTATTCATCTCATTGTCCTGTTTTTTGTCAGACTCCACAGTAGCCTAATAAACAATTGCATTATAAATCAGTTATATTTTCATCAAATTCAATAATATATTTGTACCACTGTAAATGCTGTGGTTTTCTTTTAGAATATAGAGGCATTTTGAAAACGCGTTTTTCAAACACTTGCTTTTGTGAACTCTGCAAACGTTTCCCTCCGATAATAAAAGGTAAATGACTGTAATTCATACGTTCATTCAATACATTGTAATACAATAGAGGAAACCCACCCATAGTGGGCTATTAGCAGGACAATAGACTCCAAGAAAGAGATCAAGAAGGGGGTAGGAGGAGCCTTGTATTTAAAGTCACAGTAGTCTAATAAACATATACATTTTCAATTTGTAAAAAAATATTCTAATTCAATAACATATTTCTACCACTGCCAGAAGAGGACTGCCCACATAGCCTGGTTCCTCTCTAGGTTTCTTCTAGGTTCTGGACTTTCTAGGGAGTTTTTCCTAGCCACCGTGCTTTACACCTACATTGCTTGCTGTTTGGGAGTTTTAGGCTGCGTTTCTGTACAGCACTTTGAGATATCAGCTGATGTACGAAATTGTCACAGTGGCGCTCGGCGTCGTCATCACCGGCCTATTAGCTGCCAATGATTGTCTTTCCTCCCCCTCCTTGTATGTTTAGTGGTAGCACCTGTTCATGTAATTAGTTAATTAGTTTGTCTTTATTAGACAGCCGGCCCGCCTGGTTGTTGTGCGGGATTATTTCAGTGTAACCTTCGGCTCTGTTGTAGAGGTACGTGTTAGTAGTGACTTTTCCGTTGTACATTCTCATTCCCTGTGTTTGGGCCATTACTATTGTGATCACCCTGTGGTGCGTTGGTGCTAAAAGACGCACAGCATTGCACTCACTGTCTCCTGCGTTTGACTCCACACACC
>NW_026286742.1:0-1613 GCF_023373465.1 Oncorhynchus keta | reverse complement strand
CAGTGTGTGAAAACCTTGTGAAGACTGACAGAAAATGTTTGACCTCTGTCAATGCCAACAAAGGGTATATAACAAAGTATTGAGATAAACGTTTGTTATTGACCAAATAGTTATTTTCCACCATAATTTGCAAATAAATTCATAAAAAATCCTACAATGTGATTTTCTGGATTTTTTTTCTTCTCATTTTGTCTGTTATAGTTGAAGTGTACCTATGAGGCAAATTACAGGCCTCTCTCATATTTTTAAGTGGGAGAACTTGCACAATTGGTGGCTGACTAAATACTTTTTTGCCCCACTGTATGTATAGTCTACATTATCTATAGTCTCGTGTGTCTATAGTCTCAGTAGTTTACATAATCATAAACGCTTTGGTCTTTATAGGCTCGACTGTGCTTTACGAAGAGCCTTATTGATCAGTACTGTAAGAAGAACCATTTAAATGTGCTTAAAAGTACCAAGTATCCAGAATGACTGGCTACGTTGCTCAGTATGGTTTGACGGATGCCTCAAGAATATTATTTCATTTAGGTAAAATGTTAAACTAATGGAAATGTATTTTGATGCTATGACCTTTTGTATTCTGGCTAATTGAATACTGTACTTCAAAACCTTGAGTGTTCTTTTTGGAGTTATCTATTTTCTTAAGGAATAAAGCACACAAAAAAACGAAAATGCTGTTTCTTATTTCAAGAAGTTGTTCTACTATCATCATGAGCTTTGTGGGTGTATTCCTGTTTATTTACTACTTACATTTACATTTAAGTCATTTAGCAGACGCTCTTATCCAGAGCGACTTACAAATTGGTGCATTCACCTTATGACATCCAGTGGAACAGCCACTTTACAATAGTGCATCTAAATCTTTTAAAGGGGGGGGGGGGGTGAGAAGGATTACTTTATCCTATCCTAGGTATTCCTTAAAGAGGTAGAGGCTATTTTGTAAATGATATCGCCGAAGTCAAGGATAGTCAGTTTTACGAGGGTATGTTTGGCAGCGTGAGTGAAGGAGGCTTTGTTGCGAAATAGGAAGCCGATTCTAGATTTAATTTTGGATTGGAGATGCTTATTATGATTCTGGAAGGAGAGTTTACGGTCTAAATATATATAAATCGGCCGATTAACCGGTATCGCCTTTGGTACTCCAATAATCGGTATCGGCATTGAAAAATCATAATCGGTCGACCTTTAGTAGAAACAATAACAAAGCGTACTCCCTGCCCGTTTCGGGTAAAAAGCTGAGGGATGGGGCTGGAGAAATGCAACCATCCATGACATCAACATTATAGCTTTAACCATGTTTTGAGGATATACAGTGTTTGTTTATATTTACTGACAAACATTGGAGTAAAACAAAAGGCTGATTGCTCCTTTAAGACTACATATTGGGACAATCTAATAAGAGATATTGAGGACTACAGTATTTAAGACATTGTCATTGGATGGATTTGATCAATTGTTAACGTTTTGTTGATGGTCCACTCTTGATGTTCTACATGTTAAAGTGTAGCTTCAGCCATTCCTACAGAACAACATTCAAGTGTAGAACCCCTTTACTGCATATTGGTTCAACGACTGCAGAGACGGTACTTACTGGTGTTAAACAGATCTCC
>NW_026286741.1:0-5141 GCF_023373465.1 Oncorhynchus keta | reverse complement strand
GGGTATAGGGTGTCTCTTCTATTTTTACCCGGCAGGTTCTGAAAGCTTCTGGAAGCTCCTTGTCAATGACTGCTCATTATCACGGTCAACAACATGTCACGATTTATTAAGACGTCCTTACTCAGCAGCACAGCGCTCCCTTCCTGCCCAAGGCATCACAAATAGACTGGTGGCGATGGGCCCTGTTGCTGCTGCCGGTAGCATCTCCTAAAGGGCGGGCTGTCTAGGCGTGTTGCGGCATATCTCGCCTCCCTGCTCCCAGTGGGGATTAATACAGGTATTTAATACAGGTAATAATCCCCACAATAGATAAGCAACCCCTCACACCCACTGAGGACAAACACAAGACACAGATTGTACTACTTATGGACTCAAATGGGAAATATATAGAAGAAAAAAACTTTTTCCCAAACATAGTGTGTCTAAACTCTGGTGTCCAAACACCCAGCGTGCCTCGACCTTCTGTCTGAGGACCAACTAGGTTCACTCCAGCCACATAATAATACACACAGGCACAAACGACCTGAGAGCACAGCAGGAAAGGGTGGCAACAGCACTGAAGGGAGTGATTGAAAAGGCTTCTTCTACTTTCCCCAACGCACAAGTGGTTATCTCCACCCTGCTACCACGAAAAGACTTCCACCCTGCCACAATACAGCGGGTAAACGCAAGTATTTCCCGTGACTGTGCCTCAAAACCAAATGTTTTCCTGGCCCACCACTCCACCCTGGACTTGAACAGCCTCTATGACCAGGTCCACCTCTACAAGGCAGCAGTGCCCACCTTTGCCAGGACCCTAAAGGACATCGCTCTCAAACGTATCCCCAACACTTCACACAGGAGCAACAGATCAATAGACTCTCCACCCAGACCAGCGAGACACCCTCCCAGACCTGCAGGACCCCCTGGACCTACACATAGAGGACCCACGCCAAGAGGAATTACATCCAGACCACAGTACACCCAGACACATCCACACCCCCACCCCAACCAATCAACACCCCCCACGTCAACCATGCCCACACCCCATTTAGGCCCCCTCAGATCAGACCTATGCCACTCCTGCCCACCCCATGCACCCCACCCCCGCAAAGAGGGCCTCAACATGGAAGCCACACATACGCCCAGGTAGTGAGCGGGCAAACAGTCCCAACCCCCACTCACACCCGCTCAAGCCAATAGCATGTACCAGATGCTCAGCAGGCTCTGCTCACACTTACTGGCCTGAGGCCAAACCACACGACCAACAACATTGGACATTCTATGGAACAAAAGCCTTCACTATATCATCCTGAATATCCAAGGCCTGAGGTCATCTGCCTTGGCCTCCAAAGAGAAACCCGGACTTCACTAAAGAAATCGGTAACACAGACATTGTCATCCTGCAAGAAACCTGGTATAGAGGAGACGGACCCACTGGTTGCCTCTAGTTACAGAGAGCTGGTAGTCCCATCCACCAAACTACCAGGTGTGAAACAGGGAAGGGACTCAGGGGGTATGCTAATTTGGTATAGAGCAGACCTAACTCACTCCATTAAATTAATCAAAACAGGAACATTCTACATTTGGCTAGAAATTCAAAAGGAAATTATCCTAACAGAGAAAAATGTCCTCCTGTGTGCTACCTATATCCCCCCACTAGAATCCCCATATTTTAATGAAGACAGCTTCTCCATCCTGGAGGGCGAAATCAATCATTTCCAGGCCCAGGGACATGTACTAGTCTGGCGACCTAAATGCCAGAACCGGACAAGAACCTGACACCCTCAGCACACAGGGGGACAAACATCTGCCTGGAGGTGACAGCATCCCTCCCACATATGCCCCCCCTAGGCACAACTATGACAACATAACCAACAAAAACGGGTCACAACTCCTGCAGCTCTGTCGCACGCTGGGTATGTACATAGTCAACGGTAGGCTTCGAGGGGACTCCTATGGTAGATACACCTATAGCTCATCTCTTGGCAGTAGTACTGTAGACTACTTTTATCACTGACCTCAACCCAGAATCTCTCAGAGCGTTCACAGTCAGTCCACTGACACCCCTATCAGACCACAGCAAAATCACAGTCTACTTAAACAGAGCAATACTCAACCACGAGGCATCAAAGCCAAAGGAACTGAGTAACATTAAGAAATGCTATAGGTGGAAGGAATGCAGTTTGGAAACCTACCAAAAACAATTAGGCAACAACAAATTCAATCCCTTTAGACAATTTCCTGGGTAAAACGTTCCACTGTAATAGTGAAGGTGTAAACTTGGCAGTAGAAAATCTTAACAGTATATTTGACCTCTCAGCTTCCCTATCAAATCTAAAAATCTCAAATAGAAACCGAAGAAAATTAACAATAATGACAAATGGTTTGATGAGGAATGCAAAAATCTAAGAAAGAAATTGAGAAACCTGTCCAACCAAAAACATAGAGACCCGAAAACCTGAGTCTACGCCTTCACTATGGTGAATCACTAAAACAATACAGAAACACACTACGGAAAAAGAAGGAACAGCATGTCAGAAATCAGCTCAATGCAATTGAAGAATCCATAGACTCTAACCACTTCTGGGAAAATTGGAAAACACTAAACAAACAACAACACGAAGAATTATCTATCCAAAATGGAGATGTCTGGGTAAACCACTTCTCCAATCTTTTTGGTTCTATAACAAAGAACAAAGAGCAAAAACATATACATGATCAACTACAGATCTTAGAATCAACTATTAAAGACTACCAGAACCCACTGGATTCTCCAATTACATTGAATGAGTTACAGGACAAAATAAAAACCTCCAACCCAAAAAAGGCCTGTGGTGTCGATGGTATCCTCAATGAAATGATCAAATATACAGACAACAAATTCCAACTGGCTATACTAAAAACTTTTAACATCATACTTAGCTCTGGCATCTTCCCCAATATTTGGAACCAAGGACTGATCACCCCAATCCACAAAAGTGGAGACAAATTTGACCCCAATAACTACCGTGGAATATGTGTCAACAGTAACCTTGGGAAAATCCTCTGCATTATTATTAACAGCAGACTCGTACATTTCCTCAATGAAAACAATGTACTGAGCAAATGTCAAATTGGCTTTTTACCAAATTACCGTACAACAGACCATGTATTCACCCTGCACACCTTAATTGACAACCAAACAAACCAAAAACAAAGGGCAAAGTCTTCTCATGCTTTGTTGATTTCAAAAAGCCTTCGACTCAATTTGGCATGAGGGTCTGCTATACAAACTGATGGAAAGTGGTGTTGGGGGTAAAACATATGACATTATAAAATCCATGTACACAAACAACAAGTGTGCGGTTAAAATTGGCAAAAACACACATTTCTTCACACAGGGTCGTGGGGTTAGACAGGGATGCAGCTTAAGCCCCACCCTCTTCAACATATATCAACGAACTGGCGCGGGCACTAGAAAAGTCTGCAGCACCCGGCCTCCCCTGCTAGAATCCGAAGTCAAATGTCTGCTGTTTGCTGATGATCTGGTGCTTCTGTCACCAACCAAGGAGGGCCTACAGCAGCACCTAGATCTTATGTGTACAGATTCTGTCAGACCTGGGCCCTGACAGTAAATCTCAGTAAGACCAAAATAATGGTGTTCCAAAAAGGTCGAGTCACCAGGACCACAAATACAAATTCCATCTCGACACTGTTGCCCTAGAGCACACAAAAACTATACATACCTTGGCCTAAACATCAGCGCCACAGGTAACTTCCACAAAGGTGTGAACGATCTGAGAGACAAGGCAAGAAGGGCATTCTATGCCATCAAAAGAAACATAAATTTCAACATACCAATTAGGATTTGGCTAAAAATACTTGAATCAGTCATAGAGCCCATTGCTCCTTTATGGTTGTGAGGTCTGGGGTCCGCTCACCAACCAAGACTTCACAAAATGGGACAAACACCAAATTGAGACTCTGCACGCAGAATTCTGCAAAAATATCCTCCGTGTACAACGTAAAACACCAAATAATGCATGCAGAGCAGAATTAGGCCGATACCCACTAATTATCAAAATCCAGAAAAGAGCCATTAAATTCTACAACCACCTAAAAGGAAGCGATTCACAAACCTTCCATAACAAAGCCATCACAAACAGAGAGATGAACCTGAGAAGAGTCCCCTTGTAACTGGTCCTGGGGCTCTGTTCACAAACACAAACACACCCTACAGAGCCCCAGGACAACAGCACAATTAGACCCAACCAAATCATGAGAAAACAAAAAGATAATTACTTAACACATTGGAAAGAATTAACAAAAAACAGAGCAACTAGAATGCTATTTGGCCCTACAGAGAGAGTACACAGCGGCAGAATACCTGACCACTGTGACTGACCCAAAATTAAGGAAAGCTTTGACTATGTACAGACTCAGTGAGCATAGCCTTGCTATTGAGAAAGGCCGCCGTAGGGCAGACATGGCTCTCAAGAGAAGACAGGCTATGTGCTCACTGCCCACAAAATGAGGTGGAAACTGAGCTGCACTTCCTAACCTCCTGCCCAATGTATGACCATATTAGAGAGACATATTTCCCCAGATCACACAGATCCACAAAGAATTCGAAAACATATCCAATTTTGAAAAACTCCCATACCTACTGGGTGAAATTCCACAGTGTGCCATCACAGCAGCAAGATTTGTGACCTGTTGCCACGAGAAAAGGGCAACCAGTGAAGAACAAACACCATTGTAAATACAACCCATATTTATGCTTATTTATTTTATCTTGTGTCCTTTAATTATTTGTACATTGTGTATGTATGTATATATATATGTATATATATATATATATATATATATATATATATATATATATATATATATATATATGTATATATATATATATATATATGTATGTATATATATATATATAATATGACATTTGTAATGTCTTTACTGTTTTGAAACTGTTGTATGTGTAATGTTTACTGTTAATTTTTGTTGTTTTTCACTTTATATATTCACTTTGTATGTTGTCTACCTCACTTGCTTTGGCAATGTTAACACATGTTTCCATGCCAATAAAGCCCTTGAATTGAATTGAATTGAATTGAATTGAATTGAGAGAGAGACAAGAGAGAGATATACAGAGAGAGAGACAGAGAGAGAGA
>NW_026286740.1:0-2020 GCF_023373465.1 Oncorhynchus keta | reverse complement strand
ATAGACAACCTCTTGGTCTCCTGCTCCTGACTCCACACCCACCTCTCCTAGGGAGATACTGACAGATAGACAACCTCTTGGTCTCCTGCTCCTGACTCCACACCCACCTCTCCTAGGGAGATACTGACAGATAGACAACCTCTTGGTCTCCTGCTCCTGACTCCACACCCACCTCTCCTAGGGAGATACTGACAGATAGACAACCTCTTGGTCTCCTGCTCCTGACTCCACACCCACCTCTCCTAGGGAGATACTGACAGATAGACAACCTCTTGGTCTCCTGCTCCTGACTCCACCCACCTCTCCTCGGGAGATACTGACAGATAGACAACCTCTTGGTCTCCTGCTCCTGACTCCACACCCACCTCTCCTCAGGAGATACTGACAGATAGACAACATCTTGGTCTCTGCTCTGACTCCACCCACCTCTCCTCGGAGATACTGACAGATAGACAACCTCTTGGTCTCCTGCTCCTGACTCCACACCCACCTCTCCCTAGGGAGATGCTGACAAGATGAACGCCTCATGGTCTCCTGCTCATGACTCCACACCCACCTCTCTAGGGAGATACTGACAGATAGACAACCTCTTGGTCTCCTGCTCCTGACTCCACACCCACCTCTCCTAGGGAGATACTGACAGATAGACAACCTCTTGGTCTCCTGCTCATGACTCCACCCACCTCTCTAGGGAGATACTGACAGATAGACAACCTCTTGGTCTCCTGCTCCCTGACTCCACCCACCTCTCCTAAGGAGATACTGACAGATAGACAACCTCTTGGTCTCCTGCTCCTGACTCCACACCCACCTCTCCTCGGGAGATACAGATAGACAACCTCTTGGTCTCCTGCTCCTGACTCCACACCCTCTCCTCAGGAGATACTGACAGATAGACAACCTCTTGGTCTCCTGCTCCTGACTCCACACCCACCTCTCCTCCTGGAGATACTGACAGATAGACAACATCTTGGTCTCCTGCTCCTGACTCCACACCCACCTCTCCTCAGGAGATACTCCCAGACAGATAGACAACCTCTTGGTCTCCTGCTCCTGACTCCACACCCACCTCTCCCCAGGGGAGATACTGACAGATAGACAGCCTCTTGGTCTCCTGCTCTGACTCCCTTTCACCTCTCCTAGGGAGATACTGACAGATAGACAACCTCTTGGTCTCACTGCTCCTGACTCCACACCCACCTCTCCCTAGGAAGATACTGACAGATAGACAACATCTTGGTCTCCTGCTCCTGACTCCACACCCACCTCTCTAGGGAGATACTGACAGATAGACAACCTCTTGGTCTCCTGCTCCTGACTCCACACCCACCTCTCCTAGGAGATACTGACAGATAGACAACATCTTGGTCTCCTGCTCCTGACTCCACACCCACCTCTCCTAGGGAGATACTGACAGATAGACAACCTCTTGGTCTCCTGCTCCTGACTCCACACCCACCTCTCCTAGGGAGATACTGACAGATAGACAACATCTTGGTCTCCTGCTCCTGACTCCACACCCACCTCTCCTAGGGAGATACTGACAGATAGACAACCTCTTGGTCTCCTGCTCCTGACTCCACACCCACCTCTCCTAGGGAGATACTGACAGATAGGCAACATCTTGGTGTCATTACTCTCTTCATAGCTCTAAAATATGGAGTATTTATATACCTATTTAATATAGTATGTCTATATTGTGAACTACAAATTTACACATGAATTTATTCAACAACAAAACTAATAAAATGAATGTCTCATCTACCCTTTTAGATTTAGTTAATTTTTAGACATTTTTCGGAAAATACATTCTAGAAATACATCACATTTCCAGAGTGCCCCCCCCCCTCCCTCCCAGCTGAAACAGTTAACATGTTAAGAGAATGTTATAGTCAGACCACCATGATCTCCAACCCCAAACCCTCTGCCCCCCCCTCCCTCCCAGCTGAAACAGTTAACATGTTAAGAGAATGTTATAGTCAGACCACCATGATCTCCAACCCCAAACCCTCTGCCCCCC
>NW_026286739.1:0-33344 GCF_023373465.1 Oncorhynchus keta | reverse complement strand
AGCCTACCTGGTTAAATACAGGTGTTCTCAACGTAACCTGGTTAAATAAAGGTTAAATTAAACAAAATAAATAAACGTCTTTCTGTTTTCAGTCAAGACATTTTTAGTTTTCAGTCCCACACAATAGCACCATCTACTGGTGGCTGTCCTGAACTGATTCTTCCTGTCACTTCATCCTTCTCTTCATTGGTAAAACCATACACGCAAAAAATGTGGCATGCCAGCAAAGCAACAACACCACACTAAACAATACATTAGTTGCACTATAACGGTGACAAACTGTGCTCACAAACTGTGAGGGCCAACATAAAGTTGTCCCAACACCTTACCACTGCTACAGTTCATTCAGCCTCATTTACTGCCTTTAAAAAAAAAAACATAGCTGATATGGCTGACTTGCTTTTTAAACAAATGTGGTTCCTGCTGACAATTGAGATGTACAAACTATGACATAGGGGACGACAAGCGGATAAGAGGCAATCAGTAATTTCGATTAAGACATTAAGAGAGAGACGACGGGCATAGTCAATGTAACTATTTCTTCTGCACTTTTGAAATGTACAGCGACAGAATTCAGAACATCAAATCAAATCAAATCAAATTTATTTATATAGCCCTTCGTACATCAGCTGATATCTCAAAGTGCTGTACAGAAACCCAGCCTAAAACCCCAAACAGCAAACAATGCAGGTGTAAAAGCACGGTGGCTAGGAAAACTCCCTAGAAAGGCCAAAACCTAGGAAGAAACCTAGAGAGGAACCGGGCTATGTGGGGTGGCCAGTCCTCTTCTGGCTGTGCCGGGTAGAGATTATAACAGAACATGACCAAGATGTTCAAATGTTCATAAATGACCAGCATGGTCGAATAATAATAAGGCAGAACAGTTGAAACTGGAGCAGCAGCACAGTCAGGTGGACTGGGGACAGCAAGGAGCCTTCATGTCAGGTAGTCCTGGGGCACGGTCCTAGGGCTCAGGTCAGTTGAAACTGGAGCAGGAGCATGGCCAGGTGGACTGGGGACAGCAAGGAGTCCTCATGTCAGGTAGTCCTGGGACATGGTCCTAGGGCTCAGGTCCTCCGAGAGAGAGAAAGAAAGAGAGAAGGAGAGAATTAGAGAACGCACACTTAGATTCACACAGGACACCGAATAGGACAGGAGAAGTACTCCAGATATAACAAACTGACCCTAGCCCCCCGACACATAAACTACTGCAGCATAAATACTGGAGGCTGAGACAGGAGGGGGTCAGGAGACACTGTGGCCCCATCCGAGGACACCCCGGACAGGGCCAAACAGGAAGGATATAACCCCACCCACTTTGCCAAAGCACATCCCCCACACCACTAGAGGGATATCTTCAACCACCAACTTACCATCCTGAGACAAGGCCGAGTATAGCCCACAAAGATCTCCGCCACGGTACATGAACATGGGCCGTTCTTATAGTGTTCTCCCCCTGTACACCAAGTCAGAACATGGGCCGTTCTTACAGTGTTCTCCTGTACACCAAGTCAGAACCGTAGGATAAATTAAGAGGGCATATAAGCAGACAATGAAAGCTCTTACAATATTCGATGATTACATTTCTCTGAACATTGAACGCCGTTTGGGTCTTTGCGTGTCAAACAAGATACATGTCATAACATTATTTGACACATTAAATAAGCTTTTAATTTGATATGTCAAATGACATAATTATGTTGTGTTGCTGAATGTGCACATGCAAGCTAAGCGCCACCACTACTAGCAGTAGCACTGTCAAAGCTGTACAAAAAAGTTGCAAACAAGCACACAACGGCCACAAACTGTGAAAACAGACCAAATTATTAGGCGAGGAACATGGGCTACAACAGCTTACGACATAACATACACTTAGTATTACTTTCAGCTACAGTATAGATATCTCCCTGACATATTACATCATTATTGCGGCACCATAAGACATGTAGTAATGTGCTTGAACAGGAATGTGGCGCAGCGGTCCATCGTGAGGAAATTCTGTCATCAAAGAGAAAGATTTGAACGACCGTTCAAACGTATTTTCCCAGTCGGAGCTCGTTTTTCCCAGTCGGAGCTCGTTTTCCCAGTCGGAGCTCGTTTTCCCAGTCGGAGCTCGTTTTTCCCAGTCGGAGCTCGTTTTCCCAGTCGGAGCTCGCTTTTCCCAGTCGGAGCTCGTTTTCCCAGTCGGAGCTCGCTTTCCCAGTCGGAGCTCGTTTTTCCCAGTCGGAGCTCGTTTTCCCAGTCGGAGCTCGCTTTTCCCAGTCGGAGCTCGTTTTCCCAGTCGGAGCTTGTTTTTCCCAGTCGGAGCTCGTTTTCCCCAGTCGGAGCTCGTTTTCCCAGTCGGAGCTCAAGTTGTAGCTGGTGTAGTTCCCAGTTGTAGCTGCTGTAGTTCCCAGTCGGAGCTGCTGTAGTTCCCAGTTGTAGCTGGTGTAGTTCCCAGTCGGAGCTGCTGTAGTTCCCAGTCGGAGCTCGTTGTAGCTGCTGTAGTTCCCAGTCGGAGCTCGTTGTAGCTGGTGTAGTTCCCAGTTGTAGCTGCTGTAGTTCCCAGTCGGAGCTGCTGTAGTTCCCAGTTGTAGCTGGTGTAGTTCCCAGTCGGAGCTGCTGTAGTTCCCAGTCGGAGCTCGTTGTAGCTGCTGTAGTTCCCAGTCGGAGCTCGTTGTAGCTGGTGTAGTTCCCAGTTGTATCTGCTGTAGTTCCTAGTCGGAGCTCGTTGTAGCTGGTGTAGTTCCCAGTTGTAGCTGCTGTAGTTCCCAGTCGGAGCTTGTAGCTGGTGTAGTTCCCAGTTGTAGCTGCTGTAGTTCCCAGTCGGAGCTCGTAGCTGGTGTAGTTCCCAGTTGTAGCTGGTGTAGTTCCCAATTGTAGCTGCTGTAGTTCCCAGTCGGAGCTCGTAGCTGGTGTAGTTCCCAGTTGTAGCTGGTGTAGTTCCCAGTTGTAGCTGCTGTAGTTCCCAGTTGTAGCTGGTGTAGTTCCCAGTTGTAGCTGGTGTAGTTCCCAGTTGTAGCTGGTGTAGTTCCCAGTTGTAGCTGCTGTAGTTCCCAGTTGTAGCTCGTTGTAGCTGCTGTAGTTCCCAGTTGTAGCTGCTGTAGTTCCCAGTCGGAGCTCGTTGTAGCTGGTGTAGTTCCCAGTTGTAGCTGCTGTAGTTCCCAGTTGTAGCTGGTGTAGTTCCCAGTTGTAGCTGGTGTAGTTCCCAGTTGTAGCTGCTGTAGTTCCCAGTTGTAGCTGCTGTAGTTCCCAGTCGGAGCTCGTTGTAGCTGGTGTAGTTCCCAGTTGTAGCTGGTGTAGTTCCCAGTTGTAGCTGCTGTAGTTCCCAGTTGTAGCTGCTGTAGTTCCCAGTCGGAGCTCGTTGTAGCTGGTGTAGTTCCCAGTCGGAGCTTGTTGTAGCTGCTGTAGTTCCCAGTTGTAGCTGCTGTAGTTCCCAGTTGTCTTGAACTCACGGTTAGCCACTGATTCCTTCCCAAACCACTCATTGTTGAATTTGCGATTTCCAACTTGTTGTGTAATGTTGAAAAGGATTTGATTGTCGACTTGATTAATGGTGACGACTACTTGCTTGCTAGCTAAGATTTTGAGTATGATGTTGACATGATCACTCATGTCAACATGTCATTCTATCTGTGGCCAATGACCTTGAGCCTTCTTGGATGGGCATTTCTAATATAACTCTATGGCAGAACCCAAGGGTCAAAATATTCAAGCTCTAACCTTAGAATTGGGGATGACGTGCTGTCCCATGAGTGACAGAAAACTGAGCCAATCAGGCTCAACACTGTATTTTCTGCTGGCTGCCCCACCACCACAGAAAGCACTGAGCGAGGCTGAAACACCTGCATTTTGGAGCTGCTTTACTCAAGAAAACAAAAAGAGACCATGTTTGTATGCAGCTTTATTAACTCAATTACATGTGATTTTTTTAAACATTTTTTTACATTGATTGCAAACTGATATGTGACACGTACTAATACCAAAATAACAAGCGCAACAGGCAAGCCCCCTGAAAACAAAGTGTATTATTATTTGTATTATATTTGTGTACCTAAAAGTGTGGGGCTCTTCCCTGAATGACAGGTCGCCACTGCATACAACTCACACAAAAACAACGATATCAATGGATGAAACAACAACTAACCAACCTCAAGGAGTTGCATTAAGGCATATTTACCATATCAACAACTAACCAACCTCAAGGAGCTGCATTAAGGCATATTTACCATATCAACAACTAACCAACCTCAAGGAGTTGCATTAAGGCATATTTACCATATCAACAACTAACCTACCTCAAGGAGCTGCATTAAGGCATATTTACCATATCAACAACTAACCAACCTCAAGGAGTTGCATTAAGGCATATTTACCATATCAACAACTAACCAACCTCAAGGAGTTGCATTAAGGCATATTTACCATATCAACAACTAACCAACCTCAAGGAGTTGCATTAAGGCATATTTACCATATCAACAACTAACCAACCTCAAGGAGTTGCATTAAGGCATATTTACCATATCAACAACTAAACAACCTCAAGGAGTTGAATTAAGGCATATTTACCATATCAACAACTAACCAACCTCAAGGAGCTGCATTAAGGCATATTTACCATATCAACAACTAACCAACCTCAAGGAGTTGCATTAAGGCATATTTACCATATCAACAACTAACCAACCTCAAGGAGTTGCATTAAGGCATATTTACCATATCAACAACTAACCAACCTCAAGGAGTTGCATTCAGGCATATTTACCATATCAACAACTAACCAACCTCAAGGAGTTGCATTAAGGCATATTTACTATATCAACAACTAACCAACCTCAAGGAGTTGCATTAAGGCATATTTACCATATCAACAACTAACCAACCTCAAGGAGTTGCATTAAGGCATATTTACCATATCAACAACTAACCAACCTCAAGGAGTTGCATTAAGGCATATTTACCATATCAACAACTAACCAACCTCAAGGAGTTGCATTAAGGCATATTTACCATATCAACAACTAACCTACCCCAAGGAGTTGCATTAAGGCATATTTACCATATCAACAACTAACCTACCTCAAGGAGTTGCATTAAGGCATATTTACCATATCAACAACTAACCTACCTCAAGGAGTTGCATTAAGGCATATTTACCATATCAACAACTAACCAACCTCAAGGAGTTGCATTAAGGCATATTTACCATATCAACAACTAACCTACCTCAAGGAGTTGCATTAAGGCATATTAACCATATCAACAACTAACCTACCTCAAGGAGTTGCATTAAGGCATATTTACCATATCAACAACTAACCTACCTCAAGGAGTTGCATTAAGGCATATTAACCATATCAACAACTAACCTACCTCAAGGAGTTGCATTAAGGCATATTTACCATATCAACAACTAACCAACCTCAAGGAGTTGCATTAAGGCATATTTACCATATCAACAACTAACCAACCTCAAGGAGTTGCATTAAGGCATATTTACCATATCAACAACTAACCAACCTCAAGGAGTTGCATTAAGGCATATTTACCATATCAACAACTGTCCTCATCATGTGTTGGGATATCTGGAGTCAACAAAGACACATTTGTCTCAAGCTTCTGCCAGATTCAGCTCTGTGGTATATCTCACTATCAGTAGATTAGAGACAGAAGTGTTGTGTGTGTCCCAGGTCTGACTGTTGTCCTCATGGCTGAATCACTGAGTGCTCAACTCCTCTCCTCTCTGTCACCGGTCCAGGGGCCACAAACACACACAGTGGCAGCAGCCTTGACCGGGTGGTATTCCAGTCCAGAGCTGATATCAGGCTTGAAGGAACAAGCTGTTTCTGCCTCCTTACTTCCTCTACCACAGAGTGATCAAAAGATGGACTTGAGGCTGGCACCAGGACTGTACTATAGTACCAGGACATCAGGACTACACTATAGTACCAGGACATCAGGACTAGGACTACACTATAGTACCAGGACTGTACTATAGCACCAGGACTGTACTATAGTACCAGGACATCAGGACTAGGGACTGTACTATAGCACCAGGACTACACTATAGTACCAGGACATCAGACTATACTGATAGTACTAGGACACTATAGTACCAGGACATCAGGACTATACTGATAGTACCAGGACATCAGGACTATACTGATAGTACTAGGACACTATAGTACCAGGACATCAGGACTATACTGATAGTATCAGGACATCAGGACTAGGACTACACTATAGCACCAGGACTGTACTATAGTACCAGGACTACACTATAGTACCAGGACATCAGGACTAGGACTACACTATAGTACCAGGACTGTACTATAGCACCAGGACACTATAGTACCAGGACTGTACTATAGTACCAGGACATCAGAACTATACTGATAGTACCAAGACATCAGGACTAGGACTACACTATAGTACCATGACATCAGGACTAGGTCTGTACTATAGTACCAGGACATCAGGACTACACTATAGTACCAGGACATCAGGACTATACTGATAGTACTAGGACATCAGGACTATACTGATAGTACCAGGACATCAGGACTAGGACTACACTATAGTACCAGGACATCAGGACTACACTATAGTACCAGGACATCAGACTAGGACTACACTATAGTACCAGGATATCAGGACTAGGACTACACTATAGTACCAGAACATCAGGACCAAGACTGTACTATAGTACCAGGACATCAGACTATACTGATAGTACTAGGACACTATAGTACCAGGACATCAGGACTACACTATAGTACCAGGACATCAGGACTAGGACTGTACTATAGTACCAGGACATCAGTACTATACTGATAGTACTAGGACATCAGGACTACACAGAAAGTCCTCCACATGAGATGCTGTACACTGTCCTCCCAATGTCTGCATAGCCAGTTGTGTCCACTGTCCTCTCAATGTCTGCAGAGCCAGTTGTGTCCACTGTCCTCTCAATGTCTGCAGAGCCAGTTGTGTCCACTGTCCTCTCAATGTCTGCAGAGCCAGTTGTGTCCACTGTCCTCCCAATGTCTGCAGAGCCAGTTGTGTACACTGTCCTCCCAATGTCTGCAGAGCCAGTTGTGTCCACTGTCCTCCCAATGTCTGCAGAGCCAGTTGTGTCCACTGTCCTCCCAATGTCTGCATAGCCAGTTGTGTCCACTGTCCTCCCAATGTCTGCAGAGCCAGTTGTGTCCACTGTCCTCCCAATGTCTGCAGAGCCAGTTGTGTCCAGTGTCCTCCCAATGTCTGCAGAGCCAGTTGTGTCCACTGTCCTCCCAATGTCTGCAGAGCCAGTTGTGTCCACTGTCCTCCCAATGTCTGCAGAGCCAGTTGTGTCCACTGTCCTCCCAATGTCTGCAGAGCCAGTTGTGTCCACTGTCCTCCCAATGTCTGCAGAGCCAGTTGTGTCCACTGTCCTCCCAATGTCTGCAGAGCCAGTTGTGTCCACTGTCCTCTCAATGTCTGCAGAGCCAGTTGTGTCCACTGTCCTCCCAATGTCTGCAGAGCCAGTTGTGTCCACATCAAAATGACATTGCATTGACAGGCGGTCCCTGAGATCAAAGGCTTTTGAGATCAAGTCGCAGAGCTGCATGTAGCCACGTGCGCACATTTGTTGATATTCCTTGCTAGTTAGTCAGTTATTTGCCCAGTTATAGTACATTTTTGGTCGGCAAACAGGGTTCGTAGGGATATGAAAATCCTGTAAAAGTCATAGCGTGTGCATCACCTGCATGTGTGATTGGGCCTGTGGGATGCCCCCTTTTTGTAGGTCCACAATGATTTTGTAGAATTGGAGCAAACATGCTTTGAAACTGCAACATTTGTCTCTATGCACCATGTCAAAAATGTTCTGTCAGCCGTCGGGGGGTTAGGGCTAGGGTTGGGACTGACTGCGTGTGGGGTTATGAATGTGGGTACCCGCCAGCCACTGCTGCCACTCATAATGTGTTCAGATTCTTTGTGGCCCCCACCCCTATCAAAATTGCCCATCCCTGGCCTATAAAATAATGATAGACAACAGACTAACTAGATAGCCAATTCAAAACATAACATGTAGCCTGGCTAACTATCTCGCTCGTAACTAATTAGCTAATAGATCTATTAATGTCATTGTCATGTCTGATGTCCTAAAATAAATATTGAATGGTTGTGTTAATAAACCAGAGCAAAACTCCTGTTGGAAAACACCTCTAAAGCAATGAGAATAGCTGCAAAATAATTCTGACACAGTTGGAAAGCTGTTATTCCCCGATATTCAACATTGGCCAAGTCATTCTGACAACATTCAAATATTCTTAGAATAGCCTAAACCACAAATAACTACCAATGCTGGCAATAGATCTCCAGTGAAACCTGCCTTACCAGGCAGATAAACAAGTTAGTTAGTTACCTTGCTTTGAGGTAGCCAACCTTAGCCATTTGATCCCTGATTCATTAAAGTAGGATAGTATTTTATAAAGACATAATAAGCCAACCATCCTCCAGGCAAACCTTAAAGGGAAAGGGTTCTATTTTGAGACAAGCTTGACTCTGCAAAGAGGCCAATAGGCAGAGGGGAGCCTGCATTTAAATCTGATAATAATAATGCTAATAATAATAATGCTAATAATAATAATCATAATGATAACAATAATAATGATAATAATAATAATGATAATAATAATAATGATAATAATAATGATAATAATTATAATGATAATAATGATAATGATAACAATAATGATAATAATCATAATGATAATAATCATAATAATAATGATAATAATCATAATGTTAATAATGATAATGATAATAATGATAATAATCATAATGATAATAATGATAATAATAATGATAATAATGATAATAATAATGATAATAATAATAATGATAATAATAATAATGATAATAATAATAATATATGCCATTTAGCAGACGCTTTTATCCAAAGCGACTTACAGTCATGTGTGCATACATTCTACGTATGGGTGGTCCCGGGGATCGAACCCACTACCCTGGCGTTACAAGCGCCATGCTCTACCAACTGAGCTACAGAAGGACCATAATGATAATAATGATAATGATAATAATCATAAATGATAACAATAATAATGATAATAATCATAATGATAACAATAATTGTATTGTGTAAAGTGGTTCCTTGCATCATTCAACAGAATTTGATGTCCCCATTTTGGCCCCTGGTGTTACAGACCATTACAAGAGACTTGAGCTTTCAGACAAGGAAACAAATCAGTCCTACTTGTTCAAAGGGACTAGTGGCTAAAACAGTTCATGTCAAGCCCTGTGTTTTAATATGTTCAACTGATCTAATCCCAATAGTTATAAACATAGGGACCAGATTATATTAGTTGTGGTAGTCACTGTGTTATAAACATAGGGACCAGATTATACACTGTGTTATAAACATAGGGACCAGATTATATTAGTTGTGGTAGTCATGGCATTATAGATTATATTAGTTGTGGTAGTCACTAGGTACTAGATTATAAACATAGGGACCAGATTATATTAGTTGTGGTAGTCATGGGTACATTATACTGTGTTATAAACATAGGGACCAGATTATATTAGTTGTGGTAGTCACTGTGTTATAAACATAGGGACCAGATTATATTAGTTGTGGTAGTCATGGCATTATACTGTGTTATAAACATAGGTACCAGATTATATTAGTTGTGGTAGTCACTGTGTTATAAACATAGGGACCAGATTATATTAGTTGTGGTAGTCACTGTGTTATAAACATAGGGACCAGATTATATTAGTTGTGGTAGTCATGGCATTATACTGTGTTATAAACATAGGGACCAGATTATATTAGTTGTGGTAGTCACTGTGTTATAAACATAGGGACCAGATTATATTAGTTGTGGTAGTCACTGTGTTATAAACATAGGGACCAGATTATATTAGTTGTGGTAGTCATGGCATTATACTGTGTTATAAACATAGGGACCAGATTATATTAGTTGTGGTAGTCACTGTTATAAACATAGGGACCAGATTATATTAGTTGTGGTAGTCACTGTGTTATAAACATAGGGACCAGATTATATTAGTTGTGGTAGTCACTTATACTGTGTTATAAACATAGGGACCAGATTATATTAGTTGTGGTAGTCACTGTGTTATAAACATTATACTTATATTAGTTGTGGTATAAAAACATAGGGACCAGATTATATTAGTTGTGGTAGTCACTGTGTTATAAACATAGGGACCAGATTATATTAGTTGTGGTAGTCATGGCATGTGTTATAAACATAGGGACCAGATTATATTAGTTGTGGTAGTCACTGTGTTATAAACATAGGGACCAGATTATATTAGTTGTGGTAGTCACTTATACTGTGTTATAAACATAGGGACCAGATTATATTAGTTGTGGTAGTCATGGCATTATACTGTGTTATAAACATAGGGACCAGATTATATTAGTTGTGGTAGTCATGGCATTATACTGTGTTATAAACATAGGGACCAGATTATATTAGTTGTGGTAGTCACTGTGTTATAAACATAGGGACCAGATTATATTAGTTGTGGTAGTCACTGTGTTATAAACATAGGGACCAGATTATATTAGTTGTGGTAGTCACTGTGTTATAAACATAGGGACCAGATTATATTAGTTGTGGTAGTCATGGCATTATACTGTGTTATAAACATAGGGACCAGATTATATTAGTTGTGGTAGTCACTGGGACCAGATTATATTAGTTGTGGTAGTCAATAAACATAGGGACCAGATTATATTAGTTGTGGTAGTCATGGCTTATACTGTGTTATAAACATAGGGACCAGATTATATTAGTTGTGGTAGTCATGGAATTATACTGTTATATTAGTTATAAACATAGGGACCAGATTATATTAGTTGTGGTAGTCACATGTGTTATAAACATAGGAACCAGATTATATTAGTTGTGGTATCAAAAACATAGGGACCAGATTATATTAGTTGTGGTAGTCATGGCATTATACTGTGTTATAAACATAGGGACCAGATTATATTAGTTGTGGTAGTCACTGTGTTAAAACATAGGGACCAGATTATATTAGTTGTGGTAGTCATGGCATTATACTGTGTTATAAACATAGGGACCAGATTATATTAGTTGTGTTAGTCACTGTGTTATAAACATAGGGACCAGATTATATTAGTTGTGGTAGTCACTGTGTTATAAACATAGGGACCAGATTATATTAGTTGTGGTAGTCATGGCATTATACTGTGTTATAAACATAGGGACCAGATTATATTAGTTGTGGTAGTCACCAGATAAACATAGGGACCAGATTATATTAGTTGTGGTAGTCATGGCATTATACTGTGTTATAAACATAGGGACCAGATTTACATCGGTATCACTAAAATGTGGGTGGATGCACATGGATTGAATGTGTGTCATATATACCTGCATTAGAAGGTGAGGTACCAGCTGAGGTGTTTCCACAGGTAGGTGATCGTCCTCCAGACACCGAGGACAGACAGTCTCCAGTGGGCTCATTCTTCACAACAACCTCCTGACTGGACAGCGTGGCTGGGCTACAGAGCCCCATCTCCTCCTCTTGAGCCTGCTGCCTTATATTAGCAGAGCCACCTGCACACACACAGAGAGAAAGAGGCACACACACACAGAGAGAGAAAGAGGCACACACACACAGAGAGAGAAAGAGGCACACACACACACACACAGAGAGACACAACACAGCACAGAGAGTCAGGCACACACACACAGAGAAAGAGGCACACACACACACAGAGAGAGAAAGAGGCACACACACACACAGAGAGAAAGAGGCACACACACACAGACAGAAAGAGGCACACACACACACACAGAGAAAAGAGGCACACACACACAGAGAGAAAGAGGCACACACACACACACAGACAGAAAAAGAGGCACACACACACAGAGAGAAAGAGGCACACACACACAGAGAGAAAGAGGCACACACACACACAGAGAGAAAGAGGCACACACACACAGAGAGAAAGAGGCACACACACACAGAGAGAAAGAGGCACACACACACACAGAGAAAGAGGCACACACACACACAGAGAGAAAGAGGCACACACACACAGAGAGAAAGAGGCACACACACACAGAGAAAGAGACACACACACACACAGAGAAAGAGGCACACACACACAGAGAAAGAGGCACACACACAGAGAAAGAGGCACACACACACAGAGAGAAAGAGGCACACACACACACACACAGAGAAAAGGCACACACACACAGAGAGAAAGAGGCACACACACACAGAGAGAAAGAGGGACACACACACACAGAGAAAGAGGCACACACACACACACAGAGAGAAAGAGGCACACACACACAGAGAAAAGAGGCACACACACACAGAGAGAAAGAGGCACACACACACAGAGAGAAAGAGGCACACACACACAGAGAGAAAGAGGCACACACACAGAGAGAAAGAGGCACACACACACAGAGAGAAAGAGGCACACACACACAGAGAGAAAGAGGCACACACACACACACAGAGAAAGAGGCACACACACACACAGAGAGAGGCAAAGAGGCAAAGAGGCACACACACACAGAAAAAGAGGCACACACACACACAGAGAGACACACACACAGAGAAAAGAGGCACACACACACAGAGAGAAAGAGGCACACACACAGAGAGAGAAAGAGGCACACACACACACACAGAGAAAGAGGCACACACACACACAGAGAGAGAAAGAGGCACACACACACAGACACACACACACAGAGAGAAAGAGGCACACACACACAGAGAGAAAGAGGCACACACACACACAGAGAGAAAGAGGCACACACACACAGAGAGAAAGAGGCACACACACACAGAGAGAAAGAGGCACACACACACAGAGAGAAAGAGGCACACACACACAGAGAGAAAGAGGCACACACACAGAGAAAGACACACACACAGAGAGAAAGAGAGCACACACACACAGAGAGAAAGAGACACACACACAGAAGACACACAGAGAAAGAGGGACACACACACAGAGAGAAAGACACACACACACACAGAAAGAGGCACACACACAGAGAAAGACACACACACACACACACAGAGAAAGACACATACATGCACACCCACACACAGACACAGTAAGTTACTGTATTGAGGAAGGATAGAGACATGACAGATATACAAGCAGGAAGGTAGACACAGACAGACAGACCTACACCTGGACCTCATTGGCCAGTTCCCACACAGACACAGATTAAACCTGCTCCTGGGACCTCATAGAGGCATGACAGATATACAACAGGAAGGTAGACCAGATTAAACCTGCTCCTGGACCTCATTGGCCAGTTCCCACACCCAGATTAAACCTACTCCTGGACCTCATTGGCCAGTTCCCACACCCAGATTAAACCTACTCCTGGACCTCATTGGCCAGTTCCCACACCCAGATTAAACCTGCTCCTGGACCTCATTGGCCAGTTCCCACACCCAGATTAAACCTACTCCTGGACCTCATTGGCCAGTTCCAACACCCGGATTAAACCTACTCCTGGACCTCATTGGCCAGTTCCCACACCCAGATTAAACCTACTCCTGGACCTCATTGGCCAGTTCCCACACACAGATTAAACCTACTCCTGGACCTCATTGGCCAGTTCCCACACCCAGATTAAACCTGCTCCTGGACCTCATTGGCCAGTTCCCACACCCAGATTAAACCTACTCCTGGACCTCATTGGCCAGTTCCCACACCCAGATTAAACCTACTCCTGGACCTCATTGGCCAGTTCCCACACCCAGATTAAACCTGCTCCTGGACCTCATTGGCCAGTTCCCACACCTATATTAAACCTACTCCTGGACCTCATAGGCCAGTTCCCACACCCAGATTAAACCTGCTCCTGGACCTCATTGGCCAGTTCCCACACCCAGATTAAACATACTCCAGGACCTCATTGGCCAGTTCCCACACCCAGCCTACTCCTGGACCTCATTGGCCAGTTCCCACACCCAGATTAAACCTACTCCTGGACCTCATTGGCCAGTTCCCACACCCAGATTAAACCTACTCCTGGACCTCATTGGCCAGTTCCCACACCCAGATTAAACCTACTCCTGGACCTCATTGGCCAGTTCCCACACCCAGATTAAACCTACTCCTGGACCTCATTGGCCAGTTCCCACACCCAGATTAAACCTACTCCTGGACCTCATTGGCCAGTTCCCACACCCAGATTAAACCTACTCCTGGACCTCATTGGCCAGTTCCCACACCCAGATTAAACCTGCTCCTGGACCTCATTGGCCAGCTCCACCACCCAGATTAAACATACTCCTGGACCTCATTGGCCAGTTCCCACACCCAGCCTACTCCTGGACCTCATTGGCCAGTTCCCACACCCAGATTAAACCTACTCCTGGACCTCATTGGCCAGTTCCCACACCCAGCCTGCTCCTGGACCTCATTGGCCAGTTCCCACACCCAGCCTGCTCCTGGACCTGATGTAAAATGCATGTGGAGAATATCTTTGGGTTTACTTTGACCACAGCCTGTTTTTAATTCATATTAGCTCCTATCTTTGTCCACCAAATCTACCTACACATGAAAATATAGGAATTCCTGCATGTCAGTGAACTTGGAAACAATTGGACATTACAAACTTTAAAAACATTTTATTGTCGCACAATCATATATCCTGAAGAAGACTTACTGACAGACAGGGAGTGACTTCAGCTTCCTCCACTCCGAGCAGATTAGGTTACTCTACATTAACATTAAGTCATTTTATGATGACATAATGACATTTTAGTCATTTAGCAGACGCTCTTATCCAGAGCGACTTACATGTAGCCTATCTGACTAAAATATATTAGACAAATTCCACAAAGCCACCAGTCTCTCTGATCATCAGAGTTCGTCATAAACTTCCTTCACTTTGGACTCCCGTTTTAGTAAGCTACAAGTAGCCCAAATTAAAGTGCCTTGTAGTAAAATTATAGTTTACAAATTACAATGCAACATATATTTAAAGCTAAATTGATAGTGTACATTTTGGCACTATTCTAACATCGTATTTCACTAACCCGGTTCCATCCATGCTTCAGGTTATGTATTGGTCTTCACCTGTCTGTCTGAGGGAAACTCCAGCATGATGGTGGTGTGTCCACATTGTAGCAGATTGTAGCCACCTAGCTATTCAATGTATCCATGTATCTAAACAAATGCCTTTGTTGTGATCAACTGTGTAAATACGGAACATAAACCAAAACAACTGTAGGATGAAAAGAAAATAAATCTGACAGACTATTTGAAAACCACAGCAGCAAAATGTAGCTAATAAATTATTGCTAACGTTAACTAGCTAAAGTTAGCTAGTTCCACACAGCACAATGCACAATCCACGTATGCATATAATTGCAAAACAGCATTATTTACATTTACTGTGGAAAAAACCAATGCATAGTTTAATCGAAAGGTCCTAATACAATGCACTGCTAAATGTGTTTGCAACAATGCACTATTGCAAACTACAGTAGTTCCCTACCTGGGCCGCCATAACTCTCTGCCGCTCCGCGATCAGTTTGCATTTCTGGCACTGGCAGTCTCTCCAGTTGCAGAAGCGCTTGTGTCCCTTCAGCGGCGACACGTAGCCGTGGTTCCTGCACCGGGAGCACTTGGGCATCCGCGGGGTTTCTTCCCGGGCGACGCGGACGGGGGACCGGCACACTCCAGCAGCTTGGTCTGCTCGTCGTCGCTCATTGTCGGGGTGGTAAGTGGTAGCTAGTGGTGATGGTGACCGTGGCTTCTGGCCGGTTGCAGGAAAATCTTCAGCAAAAAAAAAACTGATGCTCGGCGACCAACGGCTCTTCCTCGCGACACAAGTGACAACTAGTACGGTGAGTTTATCTTATTGAAGTTTTTAATGTCGCGAGAAGTTGATGCAATATTGAGAACCTACAAGGTTACTGTCCCACGTGTACTCTCACCCTCCAACGTCACCGTGGACAGTTTGGCCCAAACTCAGCATTCCAGGCCGTAGGGGGTGATGGCATGCCCGACCCAGCCCAGTCCTGGCGGGCACTCCTCTCCTCTACCCACTCGTTGACCGGATGAACCCTGGCACTGTATAATGAAGATCTATCTTGCAGGAAGTTGTTTTAACATAATGCTTTCCCTCAGAGTTAATGTATGCAACAGGGCCAGGTTTATCAAATTTGACCTCGCAAAGCCCTCTGAACGCTACCCAGTGGGCATTACGACAGTGATCAATACGTATTTTTCTGGTTGAAATGTGATCGGGACATCTAACCAGATCATAACTAGATGAAGACATATTTTCATGATGTCTTTTTGGCGTCTTATTTTGATTAATATCTGTGTTTTGGTTGAAATCTGATTATATAAGTTATCTAAATGCTACTCAATTAATAGACAGCAATCTACAGTATATAAACATGTGCATAGTGTTTGTGGGCCATGCACACATTGCATATAATACACTATTCCAATTGGAGTAATGTTATTTTTCAGCAGGGTGATTCAGTTTAACACATTTGGTAAACAAACAGTTGGCAGAGCGCACCAAAGCAGGTTAGGGTCTGGTGGCATATTGTACCCAGTCATCACACTGGGCTCGGACATATTCCGTTTGAGACTGTGGAGGAATGCATTGCTTGTTGGACTGCATTTTTTTTGACAAAGTTAATTTGGGAGATCCGTTTGTACTATCAATGACTGTGAAGAGAACAGTGGATTCAATCTAGAAGCGGCCTTTTTTGGTTAATTGTGTCGATGTGTCACGTCAGAAGTAACCTGTATTGATCTAAATTAATTAATTCACGTCAGAAGTAACCTGTATTGATCTGGCAAAATTCATCCATGTCAGAAGTAACATTTATTGATCTGGCTAAATTCATTCACGTCAAAGTAACATGTATTGATCTGGCTAAATTAATTCACGTCAGAGTAACCTGTATTGATCTGGCTAAATTCATTCACGTCAGAGTAACCTGTATTGATCTGGCTAAATTCATTCACGATGACGAGTCCCTCAGAGTAACCTGTATTGATCTGGCTAAATTCATTCACGTTTTAATTAACAGAGTAACATGTATTGATCTGGCTAAATTCATTCACGTCAGAGTAACATGTATTGATCTGGCTGAATCCGTTCACGTCAGAAGTAACCTGTATTGATCTGGCTAAATTAATTCACGTCAGAAGTAACATGTATTGATCTTGGAGCATGGCGCCTGCCAAAGGAGTTACAGCTGGAGTTTCCTTGGATACAGATGACGAGTCCCTCAGTCAGAAAATCCCAGGAGTGGTCAGTGCACGTCACCTGACCCGTGGTAAGGAAGGAAGGAGAAAAGCCTGTTGATATTATTGTTGTTTGAGGAGACTTTACCTAATTTTAAACACATAAATGATATTTAACCTTTAATTAACCAGGCAAGTGATTTAAGAACAAATTCTTATTTACAATGACGGCCTATCGGGGAACAGTAGGTTAACTGCTTTGTTCAGGGGCAGAACAACAGAGAATTTTTTAAAGCTTGTCAGGTCAGGGATTTTTACGATCTTTCGGTACCTGTTGCCCCAACATTTGAAGCTTTGATATGTAAGGTATGTGGTGGAGCATTTGTGTCTAAACCACTACATTTTGGGAATTGTAAAAGATATGGACATGTGCCCTGTTAGGGTGAAAGAGATCACCCTAACAGGGCACTCTAATTCTCTCTTTCTCTCTTTCTTTCTCTCTCTCAGAGGACCTGAGCCCTAGGACCATGCCTCAGGACTACCTGACATGATGACTCCTTGCTGTTCCCAGTCCACCTGGCCGTGCTGCTGCTCCAGTTTAAACTGTTCTGCCTTATTATTATTGGACCATGCTGGTCATTTATTAACATTTGGACATCTTGGCCATGCTCTGTTATTATCTCCACCCGGCACCATTCCAGAAGAGGACTGGCCACCCCACATAGCCTGGTTCCTCTCTAGGTTTCTTCCTAGGTTTTGGCCTTTCTAGGGAGTTTTTCCTAGCCACCGTGCTTCTACACCTGCATTGCTTGCTGTTTGGGGTTTTAGGCTGGGTTTCTGTACAGCACTTTGAGATATCAGCTGATGTACGAAGGGCTATATAAATACATTTGATTTGATTTGATTTGGCTGTGCGGCAGATCTCCTATGTGGAGGCGGTGAGGAGAGTCAAAGGGGTAAGAGGCCACAGTGCTGAAGAAGATATGGAATCCATGGATGTACCTCAACCAGTTGTAAATGTTTTAAATCCATCGAGTGATCTGGATGCATTCATTGTGAAGAAGGTGAATGTTTTTAACCATTTATAGCCATTAACCATTTATATAATTGTACAGCACAAGGGTTTAAGAAGTCCAAGAAAGTGGACATTATTATATCTGTAGCCAAAAAGTTTTTGGGCCTCCAAGCCTTCACGGCAGAAGCACTGCAAGGACTACTGATGCCAGAAAATGTCCCGATTACAATTTGAGAATTGAATATTAAAGCAGGTTTATTTTGTTTAGAGAAAGTACATTTTTTGTTAGATTTTATGATTTTTACCCCGCATCCTTATTATCCAGCCGTGCAGTAGGTGGCGGAATTCACATCCAACTGTTGCGAAGGCCATTATACCAGAGAAGAAGAAGAAGTTCCAGCTAATACTGGGATTGGAATCTGTAGCCCACAGCTCCCCATGGTGGAAAAAAATCTGTGTTTTTTATCCATTCTCTCAGGTGTTTTATCCATTCTCTCAGGTGTTTTATCCATTCTCTCAGGTGTTTTATCCATTCTCTCAGGTGTTTTATCCATTCTCTCAGGTGTTTTATCCATTCTCTCAGGTGTTTTATCCATTCTCCCAGGTGTTTTATCCATTCTCTCAGGTGTTTTATCCATTCTCTCAGGTGTTTTATCCATTCTTTTATCCATTCTCTCAGGTGTTTTTTATCCATTCCCTCAGGTGTTTTATCCATTCTCTCAGGTGTTTTATCCATTCTCTCAGGTGTTTTATCCATTCTCTCAGGTGTTTTATCCATTCCATTCTCTCAGGTGTTTTATCCATTCTCTCAGGTGTTTTATCCATTCTCTCAGGTGTTTTATCCATTCTCTCAGGTGTTTTATCCATTCTCTCAGGTGTTTTATCCATTCTCTCAGGTGTTTTATCCATTCTCTCAGGTGTTTTATCCATTCTCTCAGGTGTTTTATCCATTCTCTCAGGTGTTTTATCCATTCTCTCAGGTTTTATCCATTCTCTCAGGTGTTTTATCCATTCTCTCAGGTGTTTTATCCATTCTCTCAGGTGTTTTATCCATTCTCTCAGGTGTTTTATCCATTCTCTCAGGTGTTTTATTCTCCAGGTGTTTTATCCATTCTCTCAGGTGTTTTATCCATTCTCTCAGGTGTTTTATCCATTCTCTCAGGTGTTTTATCCATTTCTCTCAGGTGTTTTATCCATTCTCTCCATTCTCTCAGGTGTTTTATCCATTCTCTCAGGTGTTTTATCCATTCTCTCAGGTGT
The DNA here is from genome assembly GCF_023373465.1 of Oncorhynchus keta. Lineage (NCBI taxonomy): Eukaryota > Metazoa > Chordata > Actinopteri > Salmoniformes > Salmonidae > Oncorhynchus > Oncorhynchus keta. The sequence continues at coordinate 13,809 of NW_026286739.1, read as the reverse complement.
TTTATCCATTCTCTCAGGTTTTTATCCATTCTCTCAGGTGTTTTATCCATTCTCTCAGGTGTTTTATCCATTCTCTCAGGTGTTTTATCCATTCTCTCAGGTGTTTTATCCATTCTCTCAGGTGTTTTATCCATTCTCTCAGGTGTTTTATCCATTCTCTCAGGTGTTTTATCCATTCTCTCAGGTGTTTTATCCATTCTCTCAGGTGTTTTATCCATTCTCTCAGGTGTTTTATCCATTCTCTCAGGTGTTTTATCCATTCTCTCAGGTGTTTTATCCATTCTCTCAGGTGTTTTATCCATTCTCTCAGGTGTTTTATCCATTCTCTCAGGTGTTTTATCCATTCTCTCAGGTGTTTTATCCATTCTCTCAGGTGTTTTATCCATTCTCTCAGGTGTTTTATCCATTCTCTCAGGTGTTTTATCCATTCTCTCAGGTGTTTTATCCATTCTCTCAGGTGTTTTATCCATTCTCTCAGGTGTTTTATCCATTCTCTCAGGTGTTTTATCCATTCTCTCAGGTGTTTTATCCATTCTCTCAGGTGTTTTATCCATTCTCTCAGGTGTTTTATCCATTCTCTCAGGTGTTTTATCCATTCTCTCAGGTGTTTTATCCATTCTCTCAGGTGTTTTATCCATTCTCTCAGGTGTTTTATCCATTCTCTCAGGTGTTTTATCCATTTTTATCCATTCTCAGGTGTTTTATCCATTCCAGGTGTTTTATCCATTCTCTCAGGTGTTTTATCCATTCTCTCAGGTGTTTTATCCATTCTCTCAGGTGTTTTATCCATTCTCTCAGGTGTTTTATCCATTCTCTCAGGTGTTTTATCCATTCTCTCAGGTGTTTTATCCATTCTCTCAGGTGTTTTATCCATTCTCTCAGGTGTTTTATCCATTCTCTCAGGTGTTTTATCCATTCTCTCAGGTGTTTTATCCATTCTCTCAGGTGTTTTATCCATTCTCTCAGGTGTTTTATCCATTCTCTCAGGTGTTTTATCCATTCTCTCAGGTGTTTTATCCATTCTCTCAGGTGTTTTATCCATTCTCTCAGGTGTTTTATCCATTCTCTCAGGTGTTTTATCCATTCTCTCAGGTGTTTTATCCATTCTCTCAGGTGTTTTATCCATTCTCTCAGGTGTTTTATCCATTCTCTCAGGTGTTTTATCCATTCTCTCAGGTGTTTTATCCATTCTCTCAGGTGTTTTATCCATTCTCTCAGGTGTTTTATCCATTCTCTCAGGTGTTTTATCCATTCTCTCAGGTGTTTTATCCATTCTCTCCATTCTCTCAGTGTTTTATCCATTCTCTCAGGTGTTTTATCCATTCTCTCAGGTGTTTTATCCATTCTCTCAGGTGTTTTATCCATTCTCTCAGGTGTTTTATCCATTCTCTCAGGTGTTTTATCCATTCTCTCAGGTGTTTTATCCATTCTCTCAGGTGTTTTATCCATTCTCTCAGGTGTTTTATCCATTCTCTCAGGTGTTTTATCCATTCTCTCAGGTGTTTTATCCATTCTCTCAGGTGTTTTATCCATTCTCTCAGGTGTTTTATCCATTCTCTCAGGTGTTTTATCCATTCTCTCAGGTGTTTTATCCATTCTCTCAGGTGTTTTATCCATTCTCTCAGGTGTTTTATCCATTCTCTCAGATGTTTTATCCATTCTCTCAGGTGTTTTATCCATTCTCTCAGGTGTTTTATCCATTCTCTCAGGTGTTTTATCCATTCTCTCAGGTGTTTTATCCATTCTCTCAGGTGTTTTATCCATTCTCTCAGGTGTTTTATCCATTCTCTCAGGTGTTTTATCCATTCTCTCAGGTGTTTTATCCATTCTCTCAGGTGTTTTATCCATTCTCTCAGGTGTTTTATCCATTCTCTCAGGTGTTTTATCCATTCTCTCAGGTGTTTTATCCATTCTCTCAGGTGTTTTATCCATTCTCTCAGGTGTTTTATCCATTCTCTCAGGTGTTTTATCCATTCTCTCAGGTGTTTTATCCATTCTCTCAGGTGTTTTATCCATTCTCAGGTGTTTTATCCATTCTCTCAGGTGTTTTATCCATTCTCTCAGGTGTTTTATCCATTCTCTCAGGTGTTTTATCCATTCTCTCAGGTGTTTTATCCATTCTCTCAGGTGTTTTATCCATTCTCTCAGGTGTTTTATCCATTCTCTCAGGTGTTTTATCCATTCTCTCAGGTGTTTTATCCATTCTCAGGTGTTTTATCCATTCTCTCAGGTGTTTTATCCATTCTCTCAGGTGTTTTATCCATTCTCTCAGGTGTTTTATCCATTCTCTCAGGTGTTTTATCCATTCTCTCAGGTGTTTTATCCATTCTCTCAGGTGTTTTATCCATTCTCTCAGGTGTTTTATCCATTCTCTCAGGTGTTTTATCCATTCTCTCAGGTGTTTTATCCATTCTCTCAGGTGTTTTATCCATTCTCTCAGGTGTTTTATCCATTCTCTCAGGTGTTTTATCCATTCTCTCAGGTGTTTTATCCATTCTCTCAGGTGTTTTATCCATTCTCTCAGGTGTTTTATCCATTCTCTCAGGTGTTTTATCCATTCCCTCAGGTGTTTTATCCATTCTCTCAGGTGTTTTATCCATTCTCTCAGGTGTTTTATCCATTCTCTCAGGTGTTTTATCCATTCTCTCAGGTGTTTTATCCATTCTCTCAGGTGTTTTATCCATTCTCTCAGGTGTTTTATCCATTCTCTCAGGTGTTTTATCCATTCTCTCAGGTGTTTTATCCATTCTCTCAGGTGTTTTATCCATTCTCTCAGGTGTTTTATCCATTCTCTCAGGTGTTTTATCCATTCTCTCAGGTGTTTTATCCATTCTCTCAGGTGTTTTATCCATTCTCTCAGGTGTTTTATCCATTCTCTCAGGTTTTATCCATTCTCTCAGGTTTTATCCATTCTCTCAGGTGTTTTATCCATTCTCTCAGGTGTTTTATCCATTCTCTCAGGTGTTTTATCCATTCTCTCAGGTGTTTTATCCATTCTCTCAGGTGTTTTATCCATTCTCAGGTGTTTTATCCATTCTCTCAGGTGTTTTATCCATTCTCTCAGGTGTTTTATCCATTCTCTCAGGTGTTTTATCCATTCTCTCAGGTGTTTTATCCATTCTCTCAGGTGTTTTATCCATTCTCTCAGGTGTTTTATCCATTCTGTTTTATCTCAGGTGTTTTATCCATTCTCTCAGGTGTTTTATCCATTCTCTCAGGTGTTTTATCCATTCTCTCAGGTGTTTTATCCATTCTCTCAGGTGTTTTATCCATTCTCTCAGGTGTTTTATCCATTCTCTCAGGTGTTTTATCCATTCTCTCAGGTGTTTTATCCATTCTCTGTTTTATCCATTCTCTCAGGTGTTTTATCCATTCTCTCAGGTGTTTTATCCATTCTCTCAGGTGTTTTATCCATTCTCTCAGGTGTTTTATCCATTCTCTCAGGTGTTTTATCCATTCTCTCAGGTGTTTTATCCATTCTCTCAGGTGTTTTATCCATTCTCTCAGGTGTTTTATCCATTCTCTCAGGTGTTTTATCCATTCTCTCAGGTGTTTTATCCATTCTCTCAGGTGTTTTATCCATTCTCTCAGGTGTTTTATCCATTCATGTTTTATCCATTCTCTCAGGTGTTTTATCCATTCTCTCAGGTGTTTTATCCATTCTCTCAGGTGTTTTATCCATTCTCTCAGGTGTTTTATCCATTCTCTCAGGTGTTTTATCCATTCTCTCAGGTGTTTTCCATTCTCTCATTCTACATTCTCTCAGGTGTTTTATGTTTTATCCATTCTCAGGTGTTTTATCCATTCTCTCAGGTGTTTTATCCATTCTCTCAGGTGTTTTATCCATTCTCTCAGGTGTTTTATCCATTCTCTCAGGTGTTTTATCCATTCTCTCAGGTGTTTTATCCATTCTCTCAGGTGTTTTATCCATTCTCATTTTTATCCATTCTCAGGTGTTTTATCCATTCTCTCAGGTGTTTTATCCATTCTCTCAGGTGTTTTATCCATTCTCTCAGGTGTTTTATCCATTCTCTCAGGTGTTTTATCCATTCTCTCAGGTGTTTTATCCATTCTCTCAGGTGTTTTATCCATTCTCTCAGGTGTTTTATCCATTCTCTCAGGTGTTTTATCCATTCTCTCAGGTGTTTTATCCATTCTCTCAGGTGTTTTATCCATTCTCTCAGGTGTTTTATCCATTCTCTCAGGTGTTTTATCCATTCTCTCAGGTGTTTTATCCATTCTCTCAGGTGTTTTATCCATTCTCTGTTTTATCCATTCTCTCAGGTTTTATCCATTCTCTCAGGTGTTTTATCCATTCTCTCAGGTGTTTTATCCATTCTCTCAGGTGTTTTATCCATTCTCAGGTGTTTTATCCATTCTCTCAGGTGTTTTATCCATTCTCTCAGGTGTTTTATCCATTATCTCAGGTGTTTTATCCATTCTCTCAGATGTTTTATCCATTCTCTCGGGTGTTTTATCCATTCTCTGAGGTGTTTTATCCATTCTCTCAGGTGTTTTATCCATTCTCCCAGGTGTTTTATCCATTCTCTCAGCTGTTTTATCCATTCTCCCAGGTGTTTTATCCATTCTCTCAGGTGTTTTATCCATTTTCTCAGTGTTTTATCCATTATCTGAGGTGTTTTATACATTCTCCCAGGTGTTTTATCCATTCTCTCAGGTGTTTTATCCATTCTCTCGGTGTTTTATCCATTATCTGAGGTGTTTTATACATTCTCCCAGGTGTTTTATCCATTCTCTCAGGTGTTTTAACCATTCTCTCAGGTGTTTTATCCATTCTCTCAGGTGTTTTATCCATTCTCTAAGGTGTTTTATCCATTATCTCAGGTGTTTTATCCATTCTCTCAGATGTTTTATCCATTCTCTCAGGTGTTTTATCCATTCTCTCAGGTGTTTTATCCATTCTCTCAGGTGTTTTATCCATTCTCTCAGGTGTTTTATCCATTCTCTCAGTTTTTATCCATTCTCTCAGGTTTTATCCATTCTCTCAGTTTTTATCCATTCTCTCAGGTGTTTTATCCATTCTCTCAGGTGTTTTTATCCATTCTCTGTTTTATCCAGGTGTTTTATCCATTCTCTCAGGTGTTTTATCCATTCTCTCAGGTGTTTTATCCATTCTCTCAGGTGTTTTATCCATTCTCTCAGGTGTTTTATCCATTCTCTCAGGTGTTTTATCCATTCTCTCAGGTGTTTTATCCATTCTCTCAGGTGTTTTATCCATTCTCTCAGGTGTTTTATCCATTCTCTCAGGTGTTTTATCCATTCTCTCAGGTGTTTTATCCATTCTCTCAGGTGTTTTATCCATTCTCTCAGGTGTTTTATCCATTCTCTCAGGTGTTTTATCCATTCTCTCAGGTGTTTTATCCATTCTCTCAGGTGTTTTATCCATTCTCTCAGGTGTTTTATCCATTCTCTCAGGTGTTTTATCCATTCTCTCAGGTGTTTTATCCATTCTCTCAGGTGTTTTATCCATTCTCTCAGGTGTTTTATCCATTCTCTCAGGTGTTTTATCCATTCTCTCAGGTGTTTTATCCATTCTCTCAGGTGTTTTATCCATTCTCTCAGGTGTTTTATCCATTCTCTCAGGTGTTTTATCCATTCTCTCTCAGGTGTTTTATCCATTCTCTCAGGTGTTTTATCCATTCTCTCAGGTGTTTTATCCATTCTCTCAGGTGTTTTATCCATTCTCCATTCTCTCAGGTGTTTTATCCATTCTCTCAGTGTTTTATCCATTCTCTCAGGTGTTTTATCCATTCTCTCAGGTGTTTTATCCATTCTCTCAGGTGTTTTATCCATTCTCTCAGGTGTTTTATCCATTCTCTCAGGTGTTTTATCCATTCTCTCCATTCTCTCAGGTGTTTTATCCATTCTCTCAGGTGTTTTATCCATTCTCTCAGGTGTTTTATCCATTCTCTCAGGTGTTTTATCCATTCTCTCAGGTGTTTTATCCATTCTCTCAGGTGTTTTATCCATTCTCTCAGGTGTTTTATCCATTCTCTCAGGTGTTTTTCTCTCAGGTGTTTTATCCATTCTCTCAGGTGTTTTATCCATTCTCTCAGGTGTTTTATCCATTCTCTCAGGTGTTTTATCCATTCTCTCAGGTGTTTTATCCATTCTCTCAGGTGTTTTATCCATTCTCTCAGGTGTTTTATCCATTCTCTCAGGTGTTTTATCCATTCTCTCAGGTGTTTTATCCATTCTCTCAGGTGTTTTATCCATTCTCTCAGGTGTTTTATCCATTCTCTCAGGTGTTTTATCCATTCTCTCAGGTGTTTTATCCATTCTCTCAGGTGTTTTATCCATTCTCTCAGGTTTTATCCATTCTCTCAGGTGTTTTATCCATTCTCTCAGGTGTTTTATCCATTCTCTCAGGTGTTTTATCCATTCTCTCAGGTGTTTTATATCCATTTTTATCCATTCTCTCAGGTGTTTTATCCATTTTTATCCATTCTCTCAGGTGTTTTATCCATTCTCTGTTTTATCCATTCTCTCAGGTGTTTTATCCATTCTCTCAGGTGTTTTATCCATTCTCTCAGGTGTTTTATCCATTCTCTCAGGTGTTTTATCCATTCTCTCAGGTGTTTTATCCATTCTCTGTTTTATCCATTCTCTCAGGTGTTTTATCCATTCTCTCAGATGTTTTATCCATTCTCTCAGGTGTTTTATCCATTCTCTCAGGTGTTTTATCCATTCTCTCAGGTGTTTTATCCATTCTCTCAGGTGTTTTATCCATTCTCTCAGGTGTTTTATCCATTCTCTCAGGTGTTTTATCCATTCTCTCAGGTGTTTTATCCATTCTCTCAGGTGTTTTATCCATTCTCTCAGGTGTTTTATCCATTCTCTCAGGTGTTTTATCCATTCTCTCAGGTGTTTTATCCATTCTCTCAGGTGTTTTATCCATTCTCTCAGGTGTTTTATCCATTCTCTGTTTTATCAGGTGTTTTATCCATTCTTCTCAGGTGTTTTTCTCTCAGGTCCATTCTCTCAGGTGTTTTATCCATTCTCTCAGGTGTTTTATCCATTCTCTCAGGTGTTTTATCCATTCTCTCAGGTGTTTTATCCATTCTCTCAGGTGTTTTATCCATTCTCTCAGGTGTTTTATCCATTCTCTCAGGTGTTTTATCCATTCTCTGTTTTATCCATTCTCTCAGTGTTTTATCCATTCTCTCAGGTGTTTTATCCACATTCTCTCAGGTGTTTTATCCATTCTCTCAGGTGTTTTATCCATTCTCTCAGGTGTTTTATCCATTCTCTCAGGTGTTTTATCCATTCTCTCAGGTGTTTTATCCATTCTCTCAGGTGTTTTATCCATTCTCTCAGGTGTTTTATCCATTCTCTCAGGTGTTTTATCCATTCTCTCAGGTGTTTTATCCATTCTCTCAGGTGTTTTATCCATTCTCTCAGGTGTTTTATCCATTCTCTCAGGTGTTTTATCCATTTTTATCCATTCAGATGTTTTATCCATTCTCTCAGGTGTTTTATCCATTCTCTCAGGTGTTTTATCCATTCTCTCAGGTGTTTTATCCATTCTCTCAGGTGTTTTATCCATTCTCTCAGGTGTTTTATCCATTCTCTCAGGTGTTTTATCCATTCTCTCAGGTGTTTTATCCATTCTCTCAGGTGTTTTATCCATTCTCTCAGGTGTTTTATCCATTCTCTCAGGTGTTTTATCCATTCTCTCAGGTGTTTTATCCATTCTCTCAGTGTTTTATCCATTCTCTCCATTCTCTGAGGTGTTTTATCCATTCTCTCAGGTGTTTTATCCATTCTCTCAGGTGTTTTATCCATTCTCTCAGGTGTTTTATCCATTCTCTCAGGTGTTTTCCATTCTCTCAGGTGTTTTATCCATTCTCTCAGGTGTTTTATCCATTCTCTCAGGTGTTTTATCCATTCTCTCAGGTGTTTTATCCATTCTCTCAGGTGTTTTATCCATTCTCTCAGGTGTTTTATCCATTCTCTCAGGTGTTTTATCCATTCTCTCAGGTGTTTTATCCATTCTCTCAGGTGTTTTATCCATTCTCTCAGGTGTTTTATCCATTCTCTCAGGTGTTTTATCCATTCTCTCAGGTGTTTTATCCATTCTCTCAGGTGTTTTATCCATTCTCTCAGGTGTTTTATCCATTCTCTCAGGTGTTTTATCCATTCTCTCAGGTGTTTTATCCATTCTCTCAGGTGTTTTATCCATTCTCTCAGGTGTTTTATCCATTCTCTCAGGTGTTTTATCCATTCTCTCAGGTGTTTTATCCATTCTCTCAGTGTGTTTTATCCATTCTCTCAGGTGTTTTATCCATTCTCTCAGGTGTTTTATCCATTCTCTCAGGTGTTTTATCCATTCTCTCAGGTGTTTTATCCATTCTCTCAGGTGTTTTATCCATTCTCTCAGGTGTTTTATCCATTCTCTGTTTTATCATTCTCTCAGGTGTTTTATCCATTCTCTCAGGTGTTTTATCCATTCTCTCAGGTGTTTTATCCATTCTCTCAGGTGTTTTATCCATTCTCTCAGGTGTTTTATCCATTCTCTCAGGTGTTTTATCCATTCTCTCAGGTGTTTTATCCATTCTCTCAGGTGTTTTATCCATTCTCTCAGGTGTTTTATCCATTCTCTCAGGTGTTTTATCCATTCTCTCAGGTGTTTTATCCATTCTCTCAGGTGTTTTATCCATTCTCTCAGGTGTTTTATCCATTCTCTCAGGTGTTTTATCCATTCTCTCATCCATTCTCTCAGGTGTTTTATCCATTCTCTCAGGTGTTTTATCCATTCTCTCAGGTGTTTTATCCATTCTCTGTTTTATCCATTCTCTCAGGTGTTTTATCCATTCTCTCAGGTGTTTTATCCATTCTCTCAGGTGTTTTATCCATTCTCTCAGGTGTTTTATCCATTCTCTCAGGTGTTTTATCCATTCTCTCAGGTGTTTTATCCATTCTCTCAGGTGTTTTATCCATTCTCTCCATTCTCTCAGGTGTTTTATCCATTCTCTCAGGTGTTTTATCCATTCTCTCAGGTGTTTTATCCATTCTCTCAGGTGTTTTATCCATTCTCTCAGGTGTTTTATCCATTCTCTCAGGTGTTTTATCCATTCTCTCCATTCTCTCAGGTGTTTTATCCATTCTCTCAGGTGTTTTATCCATTCTCTCAGGTGTTTTATCCATTCTCTCAGGTGTTTTATCCATTCTCTCAGGTGTTTTATCCATTCTCTCAGGTGTTTTTATCCATTCTCTCAGGTGTTTTATCCATTCTCTCAGGTGTTTTATCCATTCTCTCAGGTGTTTTATCCATTCTCTCAGGTGTTTTATCCATTCTCTCAGGTGTTTTATCCATTCTCTCAGGTGTTTTATCCATTCTCTCAGGTGTTTTATCCATTCTCTCAGGTGTTTTATCCATTCTCTCAGGTGTTTTATCCATTCTCTCAGGTGTTTTATCCATTCTCTCAGGTGTTTTATCCATTCTCTCAGGTGTGTTTTATCCATTCTCTCAGGTGTTTTATCCATTCTCTCAGGTGTTTTATCCATTCTCTCAGGTGTTTTATCCATTCTCTCTTTATCCATTCTCTCAGGTGTTTTATCCATTCTCTCAGGTGTTTTATCCATTCTCTCAGGTTTTATCCATTCTCTCAGTGTTTTATCCATTCTCTCAGGTGTTTTATCCATTCTCTCAGGTGTTTTATCCATTCTCTCAGGTGTTTTATCCATTCTCTCAGGTGTTTTATCCATTCTCTCAGGTGTTTTATCCATTCTCTCAGGTGTTTTATCCATTCTCTCAGGTGTTTTATCCATTCTCTCAGGTGTTTCTCCATTCTCTCAGGTGTTTTATCCATTCTCTCAGGTGTTTTATCCATTCTCTCAGGTGTTTTATCCATTCTCTCAGGTGTTTTATCCATTCTCTCAGGTGTTTTATCCATTCTCTCAGGTGTTTTATCCATTCTCTCAGGTGTTTTATCCATTCTCTCAGGTGTTTTATCCATTCTCTCAGGTGTTTTATCCATTCTCTCAGGTGTTTTATCCATTCTCTCCATTCTCTCAGGTGTTTTATCCATTCTCTCAGGTGTTTTATCCATTCTCTCAGGTGTTTTATCCATTCTCTCAGGTGTTTTATCCATTCTCTCAGGTGTTTTATCCATTCTCTCAGGTGTTTTATCCATTCTCTCAGGTGTTTTATCCATTCTCTCAGGTGTTTTATCCATTCTCTCAGGTGTTTTATCCATTCTCTCAGGTGTTTTATCCATTCTCTCAGGTGTTTTATCCATTCTCTCAGGTGTTTTATCCATTCTCTCAGGTGTTTTATCCATTCTCTCAGGTGTTTTATCCATTCTCTCAGGTGTTTTATCCATTCTCTCAGGTGTTTTATCCATTCTCTCAGGTGTTTTATCCATTCTCTCAGGTGTTTTATCCATTCTCTCAGGTGTTTTATCCATTCTCTCAGGTGTTTTATCCATTCTCTCAGGTGTTTTATCCATTCTCTCAGGTGTTTTATCCATTCTCTCAGGTGTTTTATCCATTCTCTCAGGTGTTTTATCCATTCTCTCAGGTGTTTTATCCATTCTCTCAGGTGTTTTATCCATTCTCTCAGGTGTTTTATCCATTCTCTCAGGTGTTTTATCCATTCTCTCAGGTGTTTTATCCATTCTCTCAGGTGTTTTATCCATTCTCTCAGGTGTTTTATCCATTCTCTCAGGTGTTTTATCCATTCTCTCAGGTGTTTTATCCATTCTCTCAGGTGTTTTATCCATTCTCTCAGGTGTTTTATCCATTCTCTCAGGTGTTTTATCCATTCTCTCAGGTGTTTTATCCATTCTCTCAGGTGTTTTATCCATTCTCTCAGGTGTTTTATCCATTCTCTCAGGTGTTTTATCCATTCTCTCAGGTGTTTTATCCATTCTCTCAGGTGTTTTATCCATTCTCTCAGGTGTTTTATCCATTCTCTCAGGTGTTTTATCCATTCTCTCAGGTGTTTTATCCATTCTCTCAGGTGTTTTATCCATTCTCTCAGGTGTTTTATCCATTCTCTCAGGTGTTTTATCCATTCTCTCAGGTGTTTTATCCATTCTCTCAGGTGTTTTATCCATTCTCTCAGGTGTTTTATCCATTCTCTCAGGTGTTTTATCCATTCTCTCAGGTGTTTTATCCATTCTCTCAGGTTTTATCCATTCTCTCAGTGTTTTATCCATTCTCTCAGGTGTTTTATCCATTCTCTCAGGTGTTTTATCCATTCTCTCAGGTGTTTTATCCATTCTCTCAGGTGTTTTATCCATTCTCTCAGGTGTTTTATCCATTCTCTCAGGTGTTTTATCCATTCTCTCAGGTGTTTTATCCATTCTCTCAGGTGTTTTATCCATTCTCAGGTCCATTCTCTCAGGTGTTTTATCCATTCTCTCAGGTGTTTTATCCATTCTCTCAGGTGTTTTATCCATTCTCTCAGGTGTTTTATCCATTCTCTCAGGTGTTTTATCCATTCTCTCAGGTGTTTTATCCATTCTCTCAGGTGTTTTATCCATTCTCTCAGGTGTTTTATCCATTCTCTCAGGTGTTTTATCCATTCTCTCAGGTGTTTTATCCATTCTCTCAGGTGTTTTATCCATTCTCTCAGGTGTTTTATCCATTCTCTCAGGTGTTTTATCCATTCTCTCAGGTGTTTTATCCATTCTCTCAGGTGTTTTATCCATTCTCTCAGGTGTTTTATCCATTCTCTCAGGTGTTTTATCCATTCTCTCAGGTGTTTTATCCATTCTCTAAGGTGTTTTATCCATTCTCTCAGGTGTTTTATCCATTCTTCTCTCAGGTGTTTTATCCATTCTCATGTTTTATCTCTCAGGTGTTTTATCCATTCTCTCAGGTGTTTTATCCATTCTCTCAGGTGTTTTATCCATTCTCTCAGGTGTTTTATCCATTCTCTCATTTTTATCTCTCAGGTGTTTTATCCATTCTCTCAGGTGTTTTATCCATTCTCTCAGGTGTTTTATCCATTCTCTCAGGTGTTTTATCCATTCTCTCAGGTGTTTTATCCATTCTCTCAGGTGTTTTATCCATTCTCTCAGGTGTTTTATCCATTCTCTCAGGTGTTTTATCCATTCTCTCAGGTGTTTTATCCATTCTCTCAGGTGTTTTATCCATTCTCTCAGGTGTTTTATCCATTCTCTCAGGTGTTTTATCCATTCTTCTCTCAGGTGTTTTATCCATTCTCTCAGGTGTTTTATCCATTCTCTCAGGTGTTTTATCCATTCTCTCAGGTGTTTTATCCATTCTCTCAGGTGTTTTATCCATTCTCTCAGGTGTTTTATCCATTCTCTCAGGTGTTTTATCCATTCTCTCAGGTGTTTTATCCATTCTCTCAGGTGTTTTATCCATTCTCTCAGGTGTTTTATCCATTCTCTCAGGTGTTTTATCCATTCTCTCAGGTGTTTTATCCATTCTCTCAGGTGTTTTATCCATTCTCTCAGGTGTTTTATCCATTCTCTCAGGTGTTTTATCCATTCTCTCAGGTGTTTTATCCATTCTCTCAGGTGTTTTATCCATTCTCTCAGGTGTTTTATCCATTCTCTCAGGTGTTTTATCCATTCTCTCAGGTGTTTTATCCATTCTCTCAGGTGTTTTATCCATTCTCTCAGGTGTTTTATCCATTCTCTCAGGTGTTTTATCCATTCTCTCAGGTGTTTTATCCATTCTCTCAGGTGTTTTATCCATTCTCTCAGGTGTTTTATCCATTCTCTCAGGTGTTTTATCCATTCTCTCAGGTGTTTTATCCATTCTCTCAGGTGTTTTATCCATTCTCTCAGGTGTTTTATCCATTCTCTCAGGTGTTTTATCCATTCTCTCAGGTGTTTTATCCATTCTCTCAGGTGTTTTATCCATTCTCTCAGATGTTTTATCCATTCTCTCAGGTGTTTTATCCATTCTCTCAGGTGTTTTATCCATTCTCTCAGGTGTTTTATCCATTCTCTCAGGTGTTTTATCCATTCTTCTGTTTTATCCATTCTGTTTTATCCATTCTCTGTTTTATCCATTCTCTCAGGTGTTTTATCCATTCTCTCAGGTGTTTTATCCATTCTCTCAGGTGTTTTATCCATTCTCTCAGGTGTTTTATCCATTCTCAGGTGTTTTATCCATTCTCTCAGGTGTTTTATCCATTCTCTCAGGTGTTTTATCCATTCTCTCAGATGTTTTATCCATTCTCTCAGGTGTTTTATCCATTCTCTCAGGTGTTTTATCCATTCTCTCAGGTGTTTTATCCATTCTCTCAGGTGTTTTATCCATTCTCTCAGGTGTTTTATCCATTCTCAGGTGTTTTATCCATTCTCTCAGGTGTTTTATCCATTCTCTCAGGTGTTTTATCCATTCTCTCAGGTGTTTTATCCATCCATTTTTATCCATTCTCAGGTGTTTTATCCATTATCTCAGGTGTTTTATCCATTCTCTCAGATGTTTTATCCATTCACTCAGGTGTTTTATCCATTCTCTCAGGTGTTTTATCCATTCTCTCAGGTGTTTTATCCATTCTCTCAGGTGTTTTATCCATTATCGGAAGTGTTTATCCATTCTCTCAGGTGTTTTATCCATTCTCTCAGGTGTTTTATCCATTCTCTAAGGTGTTTTATCCATTCTCTCAGGTGTTTTATCCATTCTCTCAGGTGTTTTATCCATTCTCTCAGGTGTTTTATCCATTCTCTCAGGTGTTTTATCCATTCTCTCAGGTGTTTTATCCATTATCTCAGGTGTTTTATCCATTCTCTCAGGTGTTTTATCCATTCTCTCAGGTGTTTTATCCATTCTCTAAGGTGTTTTATCCATTCTCTGAGG
>NW_026286738.1:0-24978 GCF_023373465.1 Oncorhynchus keta | reverse complement strand
TAAACAACAACAACAGAGTTACACATGGAGTAAACAGCAACACAGGTTACACACATCAGGTAAACAACAACACAGGTTACACATTGAGTAAACAACAACAACAGAGTTACACATGGAGTAAACAACAACACAGAGTTACACATGGAGTAAACAACAACACAGAGTTACACATGGTGTAAACAACAACACAGAGTTACACATGGAGTAAACAACAACAGAGTTACACATGGAGTAATCAACAACACAGAGTTACACATGGAGTAAACAACAACACAGAGTTACACATGGAGTAAACAACAACACAGAGTTACACATGGAGTAAACAACAACACAGAGTTACACATGGAGTAAACAACAACAACAGAGTTACACATTGAGTAAACAACAACACAGAATTACACATGGAGTAAACAACAACACAGAGTTACACATTGAGTAAACAACAACAACAGAGTTACACATGGAGTAAACAACAACACAGAGTTACACATTGAGTAAACAACAACAACAGAGTTACACATGGAGTAAACAACAACACAGAATTACACATGGAGTAAACAACAACACAGAGTTACACATTGAGTAAACAACAACCACAGAGTTACACATGGAGTAATCAACAACACAGAGTTACACATGGAGTAAACAACAACACAGAGTTACACATTGAGTAAACAACAACACAGAGTTACACATGGAGTAAACAACAACAACAGAGTTACACATGGAGTAAACAACAACACAGAGTTACACATGGAGTAAACAACAACACAGAGTTACACATGGAGTAAACAACAGAGTTACACATGGAGTAAACAACAGAGTTACACATGGAGTAAACAACAACACAGAGTTACACATGGAGTAAACAACAACACAGAGTTACACATGGAGTAAACGACAACAACAGAGTTACACATGAGTAAACAACAACAGAGTTACACATGGAGTAAACAACAGAGTTACACATGGAGTAAACAACAACATAGAGAGTTACACATGGAGTAATCAACAACACAGAGTTACACATGGAGTAAACAACAACACAGAGTTACACATGGAGTAAACAACAACACAGAGTTACACATGGAGTAAACAACAACACAGAGTTACACATGGAGTAAACAACAGAGTTACACATGGGGTAAACAACAGAGTTACACATGGAGTAAACAACAACACAGAGTTACACATGGAGTAAACAACAACACAGAGTTACACATGGAGTAAACAACAACACAGAGTTACACATGGAGTAAACAACAGAGTTACACATGGGGTAAACAACAGAGTTACACATGGAGTAAACAACAACACAGAGTTACACATGGAGTAAACAACAACACAGAGTTACACATGGAGTAAACAACAACACAGAGTTACACATGGAGTAAACAACAACACAGAGTTACACATGGAGTAAACAACAACACAGAGTTACACATGGAGTAAACAACAGCACAGAGTTACACATGGAGTAAACAACAACACAGAGTTACACATGGAGTAAACAACAACACAGAGTTACACATGGAGTAAACAACAACACAGAGTTACATGGATAAACAACAACACAGAGTTACACATGGAGTAAACAACAACATAGTTACACATGGAGTAATCAACAACACAGAGTTACACATGGAGTAAACAACAACACAGAGTTACACATGGAGTAAACAACAACACAGAGTTACACATGGAGTAAACAACAACACAGAGTTACACATGGAGTAAACAACACACAGAGTTACACATGGAGTAAACAACACACAGAGTTACACATGGAGTAAACAGCAACACAGAGTTACATGGGTAAACAACAACAGAGTTACACATGGAGTAATCAACAACACAGAGTTACACATGGAGTAAACAACAACACAGAGTTACACATGGAGTAAACAACAACACAGAGTTACACATGGAGTAAACAACAACAGAGTTACACATTGAGTAAACAACAACAACAGAGTTACACATGGAGTAAACAACAACACAGAATTACACATGGAGTAAACAACAACACAGAGTTACACATTGAGTAAACAACAACAACAGAGTTACACATGGGTAAACAACAACACAGAGTTACACATTGAGTAAACAACAACAACAGAGTTACACATGGAGTAAACAACAACACAGAGTTACACATGGAGTAAACAACAACACAGAGTTACACATTGAGTAAACAACAACAACAACAGAGTTACACATGGAGTAATCAACAACACAGAGTTACACATGGAGTAAACAACAACACAGAGTTACACATTGAGTAAACAACAACACAGAGTTACACATGGAGTAAACAACAACAACAGAGTTACACATGGAGTAAACAACAACACAGAGTTACACATGGAGTAAACAACAACACAGAGTTACACATTGAGTAAACAACAACAACAGAGTTACACATGGAGTAAACAACAACACAGAGTTACACATGGAGTAAACAACAACACAGAGTTACACATGGAGTAAACAACAACACAGAGTTACACATGGAGTAAACAACAACAACAGAGTTACACATGGAGTAAACAACAACACAGAGTTACACATGGAGTAAACAACAACACAGAGTTACACATGGAGTAAACAACAGAGTTACACATGGGGTAAACAACAGAGTTACACATGGAGTAAACAACAACAACAGAGTTACACATGGAGTAAACAACAACACAGAGTTACACATGGAGTAAACAACAACACAGAGTTACACATGGAGTAAACAACAACAACAGAGTTACACATGGAGTAAACAACAACAGAGTTACACATGGAGTAAACAACAGAGTTACACATGGAGTAAACAACAACACAGAGTTACACATGGAGTAAACAACAACACAGAGTTACACATGGAGTAAACAACAACACAGAGTTACACATGGAGTAAACAACAGAGTTACACATGGGGTAAACAACAGAGTTACACATGGAGTAAACAACAACAACAGAGTTACACATGGAGTAAACAACAACACAGAGTTACACATGGAGTAAACAACAACACAGAGTTACACATGGAGTAAACAACAACACAGAGTTACACATGGAGTAAACAACAGAGTTACACATGGGGTAAACAACAGAGTTACACATGGAGTAAACAACAACAACAGAGTTACACATGGAGTAAACAACAACACAGAGTTACACATGGAGTAAACAACAACACAGAGTTACACATGGAGTAAACAACAACACAGAGTTACACATGGAGTAAACAACAGCACAGAGTTACACATGGAGTAAACAACAACACAGAGTTACACATGGAGTAAACAACAACACAGAGTTACACATGGAGTAAACAACAACACAGAGTTACACATGGAGTAAACAACAACACAGAGTTACACATGGAGTAAACAACAACAGAGTTACACATGGAGTAATCAACAACACAGAGTTACACATGGAGTAAACAACAACACAGAGTTACACATGGAGTAAACAACAACACAGAGTTACACATGGAGTAAACAACAACACAGAGTTACACATGGAGTAAACAACAACACAGAGTTACACATGGAGTAAACAACAACACAGAGTTACACATGGAGTAAACAACAACACAGAGTTACACATGGAGTAAACAACAACAGAGTTACACATGGAGTAATCAACAACACAGAGTTACACATGGAGTAAACAACAACACAGAGTTACACATGGAGTAAACAACAACACAGAGTTACACATGGAGTAAACAACAACAACAGAGTTACACATTGAGTAAACAACAACAACAGAGTTACACATGGAGTAAACAACAACACAGAATTACACATGGAGTAAACAACAACACAGAGTTACACATTGAGTAAACAACAACAACAGAGTTACACATGGAGTAAACAACAACACAGAGTTACACATTGAGTAAACAACAACAACAGAGTTACACATGGAGTAAACAACAACACAGAGTTACACATGGAGTAAACAACAACAACAGAGTTACACATGGAGTAAACAACAACACAGAGTTACACATGGAGTAAACAACAACACAGAGTTACACATTGAGTAAACAACAACACAGAGTTACACATGGAGTAAACAACAACAACAGAGTTACACATGGAGTAAACAACAACACAGAGTTACACATGGAGTAAACAACAACACAGAGTTACACATTGAGTAAACAACAACAACAGAGTTACACATGGAGTAAACAACAACACAGAGTTACACATGGAGTAAACAACAACACAGAGTTACACATGGTGTAAACAACAACACAGAGTTACACATGGAGTAAACAACAACAGAGTTACACATGGAGTAATCAACAACACAGAGTTACACATGGAGTAAACAACAACACAGAGTTACACATGGAGTAAACAACAACACAGAGTTACACATGGAGTAAACAACAACACAGAGTTACACATGGAGTAAACAACAACAACAGAGTTACACATTGAGTAAACAACAACACAGAATTACACATGGAGTAAACAACAACACAGAGTTACACATTGAGTAAACAACAACAACAGAGTTACACATGGAGTAAACAACAACACAGAGTTACACATTGAGTAAACAACAACAACAGAGTTACACATGGAGTAAACAACAACACAGAATTACACATGGAGTAAACAACAACACAGAGTTACACATTGAGTAAACAACAACCACAGAGTTACACATGGAGTAATCAACAACACAGAGTTACACATGGAGTAAACAACAACACAGAGTTACACATTGAGTAAACAACAACACAGAGTTACACATGGAGTAAACAACAACACAGAGTTACACATGGAGTAAACAACAACACAGAGTTACACATGGAGTAAACAACAGAGTTACACATGGGGTAAACAACAGAGTTACACATGGAGTAAACAACAACAACAGAGTTACACATGGAGTAAACAACAACACAGAGTTACACATGGAGTAAACAACAACACAGAGTTACACATGGAGTAAACAACAACAACAGAGTTACACATGGAGTAAACAACAACAGAGTTACACATGGAGTAAACAACAGAGTTACACATGGAGTAAACAACAACATAGAGTTACACATGGAGTAAACAACAACAACAGAGTTACACATGGAGTAATCAACAACACAGAGTTACACATGGAGTAAACAACAACACAGAGTTACACATGGAGTAAACAACAACACAGAGTTACACATGGAGTAAACAACAGAGTTACACATGGGGTAAACAACAGAGTTACACATGGAGTAAACAACAACAACAGAGTTACACATGGAGTAAACAACAACACAGAGTTACACATGGAGTAAACAACAACACAGAGTTACACATGGAGTAAACAACAACACAGAGTTACACATGGAGTAAACAACAGAGTTACACATGGGGTAAACAACAGAGTTACACATGGAGTAAACAACAACACAGAGTTACACATGGAGTAAACAACAACACAGAGTTACACATGGAGTAAACAACAACACAGAGTTACACATGGAGTAAACAACAACACAGAGTTACACATGGAGTAAACAACAACACAGAGTTACACATGGAGTAAACAACAGCACAGAGTTACACATGGAGTAAACAACAACACAGAGTTACACATGGAGTAAACAACAACACAGAGTTACACATGGAGTAAACAACAACACAGAGTTACACATGGAGTAAACAACAACACAGAGTTACACATGGAGTAAACAACAACAGAGTTACACATGGAGTAATCAACAACACAGAGTTACACATGGAGTAAACAACAACACAGAGTTACACATGGAGTAAACAACAACACAGAGTTACACATGGAGTAAACAACAACACAGAGTTACACATGGAGTAAACAACAACACAGAGTTACACATGGAGTAAACAACAACACAGAGTTACACATGGAGTAAACAACAACACAGAGTTACACATGGAGTAAACAACAACAGAGTTACACATGGAGTAATCAACAACACAGAGTTACACATGGAGTAAACAACAACACAGAGTTACACATGGAGTAAACAACAACACAGAGTTACACATGGAGTAAACAACAACAACAGAGTTACACATTGAGTAAACAACAACAACAGAGTTACACATGGAGTAAACAACAACACAGAATTACACATGGAGTAAACAACAACACAGAGTTACACATTGAGTAAACAACAACAACAGAGTTACACATGGAGTAAACAACAACACAGAGTTACACATTGAGTAAACAACAACAACAGAGTTACACATGGAGTAAACAACAACACAGAGTTACACATGGAGTAAACAACAACACAGAGTTACACATTGAGTAAACAACAACAACAGAGTTACACATGGAGTAAACAACAACACAGAGTTACACATGGAGTAAACAACAACACAGAGTTACACATTGAGTAAACAACAACACAGAGTTACACATGGAGTAAACAACAACAACAGAGTTACACATGGAGTAAACAACAACACAGAGTTACACATGGAGTAAACAACAACACAGAGTTACACATTGAGTAAACAACAACAACAGAGTTACACATGGAGTAAACAACAACACAGAGTTACACATGGAGTAAACAACAACACAGAGTTACACATGGTGTAAACAACAACACAGAGTTACACATGGAGTAAACAACAACAGAGTTACACATGGAGTAATCAACAACACATAGTTACACATGGAGTAAACAACAACACAGAGTTACACATGGAGTAAACATCAACACAGAGTTACACATGGAGTAAACAACAACACAGAGTTACACATGGAGTAAACAACAACACAGAGTTACACATGGAGTAAACAACAACACAGAGTTACACATGGAGTAAACAACAACACAGAGTTACACATGGAGTAAACAACAACAACAGAGTTACACATTGAGTAAACAACAACAACAGAGTTACACATGGAGTAAACAACAACACAGAGTTACACATTGAGTAAACAACAACAACAGAGTTACACATGGAGTAAACAACAACACAGAGTTACACATTGAGTAAACAACAACAACAGAGTTACACATGGAGTAAACAACAACACAGAGTTACACATGGAGTAAACAACAACACAGAGTTACACATTGAGTAAACAACAACACAGAGTTACACATGGAGTAAACAACAACAAAAGAGTTACACATGGAGTAAACAACAACACAGAGTTACACATGGAGTAAACAACAACACAGAGTTACACATTGAGTAAACAACAACAACAGAGTTACACATGGAGTAAACAACAACACAGAGTTACACATGGAGTAAACAACAACACAGAGTTACACATGGAGTAAACAACATAGTTACACATGGAGTAAACAACAGAGTTACACATGGAGTAAACAACAACACAGAGTTACACATGGAGTAAACAACAACACAGAGTTACACATGGAGTAAACAACAACACAGAGTTACACATGGAGTAAACAACAACACAGAGTTACACATGGAGTAAACAACATAGTTACACATGGAGTAAACAACAGAGTTACACATGGAGTAAACAACAACACAGAGTTACACATTGAGTAAACAACAACAACAGAGTTACACATGGAGTAAACAACAACACAGAGTTACACATGGAGAAAGCTACACTTTCTTTAGATCATGGACTATATCGTTTAAACCATAAAACCTTATTTATTGACCTGTGAAAGGCCTTTGATACAGTTGACCATTTCTTTTTGAAATAGTGTCTCGATCAGGCTTCTTGCAATTGGCTCAATAACTATCTAACGGACAGGAAGACAACAAATGTTGGTCCTGTTCTTCTTCACTATTTCTATAAATCATATTGATCTGTTAAAACCTCTAATGTTCATCTCCACGTTAATGACACAGGTATTTACTTCTCCTTTAGTGCAGCATAACCTTCACCACCTTACAACATCGCTTATTGATCTAATGCTAAATACGAATTAAACCAACTTTATGTTGCTCTCTAGGTCTCGTAATAGGGACCCCTGAGGACATATGTGGAGCGAGTACCACATTATAAAGTACTTGTGTATTTGGATTGATGGTAAACTCTCTTTTAAAACACTTTGAAAAAACGGACAGATAAAGTTGAGAATTAAAATTGGTTTCTTTCATAGAAATAAGTCCTGCCTTACTTTGGAGAGTAAAATTAAAATCGGTCAGCGTTGCTTCTCCCAGTACTTAATTATGATGATATAGTCTACATGGCAACCTCTGTTAAAAAAGAAAAACCTTTACATTCCTTTACATTCAGCATTGTGTTTCATCACTGGGGACAATTCTCGTACACATCAATGCATTTTGTATAGTTTTGTTGGCTGTCAGTCTCTGTATATAAAGTGGTTCCTCAGAGGCTGTTACAATGTAACAGTATAACTTTAGACCGTCCCCTCGACCAATACACGGGCGCGAACCAGGGACCCTCTGCACACATCAACAACAGTCACCCTCGAAGCATCGTTACCCATCGCTCCACAAAAGCCGCGGCCCTGGAAGAGCAAGGGAACCACTACTTCAAGGTCTCAGAGCAAGTGACGTCACCGATTTAAATGCTATTTAGCGCGCACCGCTAACTAAGCTAGCCGTTTCACATCCGTTACCAGCACCACCGCTAACTAAGCTAGCCGTTTCACATCCGTTACACCAGCATCACCGCTAACTAAACTAGCCGTTTCACATCCATTACACCAGCATCACCGCTAACTAAACTAGCCGTTTCACATCCATTACACCAGCATCACCGCTAACTAAGCTAGCCGTTTCACATCCTTTACACCAGCACCACCGCTAACTAAGCTAGCAGTTTCACATCCTTTACACTCACCCCCCTTTTGACCTTCCTCCTTTTCCGCAGCAACCAGTGATCCGGGTCAACAGCATCAATGTAACAGTAACATTATATCAGCTCACGTATATCTGGACTGGCTGGTTCTGGAGGTCCCGCAGGTCTCCACTGACCTGGGGAAGAAATGCTTTAGTTTTTATGCCCACAGCTCATGGAAAAGCCTTCAGGCCACCTTGAAATTAGAGTTACTGGTTTCCCATGGGACAGTTCAGATGGAGGTCGTGCCGTGGGGAGGATCTTTGTGGGCTATACTCGGCCTTGTCTCGGGATAGTAAGTTGATAGTTGAAGATATCCCTCTAGTGGTGTGGGGGCTGTGCTTTGGCAAAGTGGGTGGGCTTATATTCTGCCCTGTCCGGGGTATCGCCGGACGGGGCCTGTCTGCCCTGTCTCAGCCTCCAGTATTTATGCTGTAGTAGTTTATGTGTCGGGGCTAGGGTCAGTCTGTTATATCTGGAGTATTTCTCCTGTATTATCCAGTGTCCTGTGTGAATTTAAGTGTGCTCATTCAAATTCTCCTTTTCATTTCCTTTCTTTTTTTATTTTTTACTTTCTTTCTTTCTCTCGGAGGAACTGAGCCCTAGGACCATGCCTCAGGACTACCTGGCCTGATGACTCCTAGCTGTCGCCAGACCACCTGGTCGTGCTTCTGCTCAGTTTCAACTGTTCTGCCTGCGGCTATGGAACCCTGACCTGTTCACGGGACGTGCTACCTGTCCTAGACCTGCTGTTTTCAACTCTCTAGAGACAGCAGGAGCGTAGAAAATACTCTGAATGATCGGCTATGAAAAGCCAACTGACATTTACTCCTGAGGTGCTGACCTGTTGCACCCTCTACAACCACTGTGATTATTATTATTATTTGACCCTGCTGGTCATCTATGAACATTTGAACATCTTGGCCATGTGCTCTTATAATCTCCACCCGGCACAGCCAAAGAGGACTGGCCACCCCTCAGAGCCTGGTTCCTCTCTAGGTTTCTTCCTAGGTTTTGGCCTTTCTAGGGAGTTTTCCTAGCCACCGTGCTTCTACACCTGCATTGCTTGCTGTTTGGGGTTTTAGGCTGGGTTTCTGTACAGCACTTTGAGATATCAGCTGATGTAAGAAGGGCTTTATAAAAACATTTGATTGATTGATGTTAAGTGAGGTGATACGTGAGAGTTGTTTTGATAAATGTTGTATTGATTGTATAGATATTATTTATTGTATGTTCATGTTCACACAGACCCTGTTGTCAATGGTGACCCATCCCGTATAAAACAAATAAATCATATCACATCACAGTCATCACAGTCATATCAGTCATATCACAGTCATATCACAGTCATATCACAGTCATATCACAGTCATATCACAGTCATATCACAGTCATATCAGTCATATCATAGTCATTTCACAGTCATATCAGTCATATCACAGTCATATCAGTCATATCACAGTCATATCAGTCATATCACAGTCATATCACAGTCATATCACAGTCATATCAGTCATATCACAGTCATATCAGTCATATCACAGTCATATCCGTCATATCACAGTCATATCACAGTCATATCACAGTCATATCAGTCATATCACAGTCATATCAGTCATATCACAGTCATATCAGTCATATCACAGTCATATCACAGTCATATCAGTCATATCACAGTCATATCACAGTCATATCAGTCATATCAGTCATACCCAGTCATATCACAGTCATATCAGTCATATCACAGTCATATCAGTCATATCTCAGTCATATCAGTCATATCACAGTCATATCACAGTCATATCAGTCATATCACAGTCATATCAGTCATATCACAGTCATATCACAGTCATATCGATCATATCACAGTCATATCAGTAATTTCACAGTCATATCAGTCATACCAGTCATATCACAGTCATATCAGTCATATCACAGTCATATCACAGTCATATCAGTCATATCACAGTCATATCACAGTCATATCTCAGTCATATCAGTCATATCTCAGTCATATCAGTCATATCAGTCATATCACAGTCATATCACAGTCATATCAGTCATATCACAGTCATATCAGTCATATCAGTCATATCACAGTCATATCACAGTCATATCAGTCATATCACAGTCATATCACAGTCATATCACAGTCATATCAGTCATATATCAGTCATATCAGTCATATCAGTCATATCAGTCATATCACAGTCATATATCAGTCATATCAGTCATATCAGTCATATCACAGTCATATCAGTCATATCACAATCATATCTCAGTCATATCAGTCATATCACAGTCATATCACAGTCATATCAGTCATATCAGTCATATCAGTCATATCAGTCATATCTCAGTCATATCAGTCATATCACAGTCATATCAGTCATATCACAGTCATATCACAGTCATATCAGTCATATCACAATCATATCTCAGTCATATCAGTCATATCACAGTCATATCACAGTCATATCAGTCATATCACAGTCATATCTCAGTCATATATCAGTCATATCAGTCATATCAGTCATATCACAGTCATATATCAGTCATATCAGTTATATCACAGTCATATCAGTCATATCAGTCATATCAGTCATATCAGTCATATCAGTCATATCACAGTCATATCAGTCATATCACAATCATATCTCAGTCATATCAGTCATATCACAGTCATATCACAGTCATATCACAGTCATATCAGTCATATCAGTCATATCAGTCATATCAGTCATATCTCAGTCATATCAGTCATATCACAGTCATATCAGTCATATCACAGTCATATCAGTCATATCACAGTCATATCTCAGTCATATCAGTCATATCACAGTCATATCACAGTCATATCAATCATATCACAGTCATAACTCAGTCATATATCAGTCATATCAGTCATATCAGTCATATCAGTCATATCAGTCATATCACAGTCATATCACAGTCATATCAGTCATATTACAATCATATCTCAGTCATATCAGTCATATCACAGTCATATCAGTCATATCACAGTCATATATCAGTCATATATCAGTCATATCCAGTCTTATCAGTCATATCACAGTCATATATCAGTCATATCAGTCTTATCAGTCATATCACAGTCATATATCAGTCATATCAGTCATACCACAGTCATATCAGTCATATCAGTTATATCACAGTCATATCTCAGTCATATCAGTCATATCAGTTATATCAGTCATATATCAGTCATATATCAGTCATATCAGTTATATCAGTCATATCAGTCATATATCAGTCTTATCAGTCATATCAGTCATACCACAGTCATATCAGTCATATCAGTTATATCACAGTCATATCTCAGTCATATCAGTCATATATCAGTAATATCAGTCATATCAGTTATATCAGTCATATCAGTCATATCAGTCTTATCAGTCATATCAGTAATACCACAGTCATATCAGTCATATCAGTTATATCACAGTCATATCTCAGTCATATCAGTCATATATCAGTAATATCAGTCTTATCAGTCTTATCAGTCACATCAGTCATATATCAGTCATATCAGTCATATCAGTCATATATCAGTCATATCAGTCATATATCAGTCATATCAGTCATATATCAGTCATATCAGTCTTATCAGTCTTATCAGTCACATCAGTCATATATCAGTCATATCAGTCATATATCAGTCATATCAGTCATATCAGTTATATCAGTCATATCAGTCATATCAGTTATATCAGTCTTATCAGTCTTATCAGTCATATCAGTCATATCAGTTATTTCACAGTCATATCTCAGTCATATCAGTCATATCAGTCATATCAGTCATATCAGTCTTATCAGTCTTATCAGTCATATCAGTCATATCAGTTATATCACAGTCATATCTCAGTCATATCAGTCATATATCAGTCATATCAGTCATATCAGTTATATCACAGTCATATCTCAGTCATATCAGTCATATATCAGTCATATCAGTCATATCAGTTATATCACAGTCATATCAGTCATATCAGTCATATATCAGTCATATCAGTCATATCAGTTATATCACAGTCATATATCAGTCATATCAGTCATATATCAGTCATATCAGTCATATCAGTTATATCACAGTCATATATCAGTCATATCAGTCATATATCAGTCATATCAGTCATATCAGTCATATCAGTCATATCAGTCATATATCAGTCATATCAGTTATATCAGTCATATCTCAGTCATATATCAGTCATATATCAGTCATATCACAGTCATATCACAGTCATATCAGTCATATCACAGTCATATCAGTCATATCAGTCATATCTCAGTCATATCACAGTCATATCACAGTCATATCAGTCATATCACAGTCATATCAGTCATATCACAGTCATATCAGTCATAACTCAGTCATATCACAGTCATATCACAGTCATATCAGTCATATCACAGTCATATCAGTCATATCAGTCATATCTCAGTCATATCACAGTCATATCACAGTCATATCAGTCATATATCAGTCATATCACAGTCATATCACAGTCATATCAGTCATATCACAGTCATATCAGTCATATCAGTCATATCTCAGTCATATCACAGTCATATCACAGTCATATCAGTCATATCTCAGTCATATCACAGTCATATCAGTCATATCACAGTCATATCAGTCATATCAGTCATATCACAGTCATATCAGTCATATCAGTCATATCTCAGTCATATATCAGTCATATATCAGTCATATCACAGTCATATCACAGTCATATCAGTCATATCAGTCATATCACAGTCATATCACAGTCATATCAGTCATATCACAGTCATATCAGTCATATCACAGTCATATCAGTCATATCAGTCATATCACAGTCTTATCAGTCATATCAGTCATATCACAGTCATATCAGTCATATCACACTCATATCAGTCATATCAGTTATATCACAGTCATATCTCAGTCATATCAGTCATATATCAGTCATATCAGTCATATCAGTCATATCACAGTCTTATCATCATATCTCGTCATATCACAGTCATATCAGTCATATCAGTCATATCACAGTCTTATCAGTCATATCAGTCATATCACAGTCATATCAGTCATATCACAGTCATATCAGTCATATCAGTTATATCACAGTCATATCAGTCATATCACAGTCATATCAGTCATATCACAGTCATATCAGTCATATCAGTCATAGCAGTCATATCAGTCATATCAGTCATATATCAGTCATATCGGTCATATATCAGTCATATCAGTCATATCAGTCATATATCAGTCATATATCAGTCATATCAGTCATATATCAGTCATATCACAGTCATATCACAGTCATATCAGTCATATCAGTCATATCAGTCATATCAGTCATATCAGTCATATCAGTCATATATCAGTCATATCAGTCATATCAGTTATATCAGTCATATCTCAGTCATATATCAGTCATATCAGTCATATCACAGTCATATCACAGTCATATCAGTCATATCAGTCATATCACCGTCATATCAGTCATATCACAGTCATATCAGTCATATCAGTCATATCACAGTCATATCACAGTCATATCAGTCATATCACAGTCATATCAGTCATATCAGTCATATCAGTCATATCACAGTCATATCAGTCATATCACAGTCATATCAGTCATATCAGTCATATCACAGTCATATCAGTCTTATCAGTCATATCACAGTCATATCACAGTCTTATCAGTCATATCACAGTCATATCAGTCATATCAGTCATATCAGTCATATCACAGTCTTATCAGTTATATCACAGTCATATCTCAGTCATATCAGTCATATATCAGTCATATCAGTCATATATCAGTCATATCAGTCATATCAGTCATATCAGTCATATCTCAGTCATATATCAGTCATATATCAGTCATATATCAGTCATATATCAGTCATATCAGTCATATCACAGTCATATCAGTCATATCAGTCATATCAGTCATATCACAGTCATATCAGTCATATCAGTCATATATCAGTCATATCAGTCATATCAGTTATATCAGTCATATCTCAGTCATATATCAGTCATATCAGTCATATCAGTCATATCAGTCATATCACAGTCATATCACAGTCATATCAGTCATATCAGTCATATCACTGTCATATCAGTCATATCACAGTCATATCAGTCATATCAGTCATATCACAGTCATATCACAGTCATATCAGTCATATCACAGTCATATCAGTCATATCACAGTCATATCAGTCATATCTCAGTCATATCACAGTCATATCAGTCATATCACAGTCATATCAGTCATATCAGTCATATCACAGTCATATCAGTCATATCACAGTCATATCAGTCATATCAGTTATATCACAGTCATATCAGTCATATCACAGTCATATCAGTCATATCAGTCATATCACAGTCTTATCAGTCATATCAGTCATATCACAGTCATATCAGTCATATCAGTCATATCAGTCATATCAGTCATGTCCGGGCAGCCGAAAGGAAATGGAGGAAAACTCGCCCCTGCGGACCTGGCATCCTTTCCTCCCTCCTCTCTACATTTTCCTCCTCTGTCTCTGCTGCTAAAGCCACTTTCTACCATTCTAAATTCAAGCATCTGCCTCTAACCCTAGGAAGCTCTTTGCCACCTTCTCCTCCCTCCTGAATCCTCCCCCTCCCTCCTCCTCTCTGCAGATGACTTTCGTCAACCATTTTGAAAAGAAGGTCGATGACATCCGATCCTCGTTTGCTAAGTCAAACGACACCGCTGGTTCTGCTCACACTGCCCTACCCTATGCTCTGACCTCTTTCTCCCCTCTCTCTCCAGATGAAATCTCGTCTTGTGACGGCCGGCCGCCCAACAACCTGCCCGCTTGACCCTATCCCCTCCTCTTCTCCAGACCATTTCCGGAGACCTTCTCCTTACCTCACCTCGCTCATCAACTCATCCCTGACCGCTGGCTACGCCCTCCCGCCTTCAAGAGAGAGCGAGTTGCCCCTTCTGAAAAAACCTACACTCGATCCCTCCGATGTCAACAACTACAGACCAGTATCCTTCTCTCTCTTTTTCTCTCCAAAACTCTTGAGCGTGCCGTCCTTGGCCCAGCTCTCTACCGCTATCTCTCTCAGAATGACCTTCTTGATCCAAATCAGTCAGGTTTCAAGACTAGTCATTCAACTGAGACTGCTCTTCTCTGTATCACGGAGGCGCTCCGCACTGCTAAAGCTAACTCTCTCTCTCTGCTCTCATCCTTCTAGACCTATCGGCTGCCTTCGATACTGTGAACCATCAGATCCTCCCTTCACCCTCTCCGGAGTTGGGCATTCCGGCGCGTCCCACGCTTGGATTAAGCGCCCTACCTGACAGGTCGCTCTGCCAGGTGGCGTGGCGAATCTGTCTCCTCACCACGCTCTCACTACTGGTGTCCCCCAGGGCTCTGTTCTAGGCCCTCTCCTTATTCTCGCTATACACCAAGTCACTGGCTCTGTCATAACCTCATGCTGTGTCTCTCCTATCATTGCTATGCAGACTGACACACAATTAATCTTCTCCTTTCCCCTTCTGATGACCAGGTGGCGACCGCATCTCTGCATGTCTGGCAGACATATCAGTGTGATGACGGATCACCACTTCAAGCTGAACCTCAGCAAGACGGAGCTCCTCTTCCTCCCGGGGAAGGACTGCCCGTTCCACATCTCGCCATCACGGTTGACACTCCATTGTGTCCTCCTCCCAGAGCGCTAAGAACCTTGGCGTGATCCTGGACAACACCCTGGCGTTCTCAACTAACATCAAGGCGGTGTCCCGTTCCTGTAGGTTCATGCTCTCTACAACATCCGCAGAGTACGACCCTGCCTCACACAGGAAGCGGCGCAGGTCCTAATCCAGGCACTTGTCATCTCCCGTCTTGATTACTGCACCGCTGTTGGCTGGGCTCCCTGCCTGTGCCATTAAACTCCCTACACCTCATCAGAACGCCGCAGCCGTCTGGTGTTCAACCCTTCCCAAGTTCTCTCACGCCACCCCGCTCCTCCGCTCTCTCCACTGGCTTCCAGTTGAAGCTCGCATCCGCCAAGACCATGGTGCTCGCCTACGGAGCTGTGAGGGGAACGGCAATTCCTGCCTTCCAGGTTCTGATCAGGCCCTACACCCAAACAAGGGCACTGCGTTTCATCCACCTCTGGCTAACCTGCCTCCTACCACTGAGGAAATACAGTTCCGCTCAGCCCAGTCAAAAAACTGTTCGCTGCTCTGGCCCCCAATGGTGGAACAAACTCCCTCACGACGCCAGGACAGCGGGAGTTTGCAATCACCACCTAGAGACACCTGAAACCCACCTCTTCAAGGAATACCTAGG
Source organism: Oncorhynchus keta (assembly GCF_023373465.1). Lineage (NCBI taxonomy): Eukaryota > Metazoa > Chordata > Actinopteri > Salmoniformes > Salmonidae > Oncorhynchus > Oncorhynchus keta. Next base: position 7,797 of record NW_026286738.1, on the reverse strand, counting down.
ATAGTAAGTAAGGGTAAGTAATCCTTCTCACCCCCCTTCTCCCCCCAACAAGATTTAGATGCAAGTGGCTGTTCCACTGGTTGTCATAAGGTGTATGTACCAATTTGTAAGTGGCTCACAGATAGAGCGTCTTGCTAAAAACTTAAATGTAAATGTAAATGTCATATCAGTCATATCAGTTGTCACAGTCTTATCAGTCATATCAGTCATATCACAGTCATATCAGTCATATCACAGTCTTATCAGTCATATCAGTCATATCACAGTCATATCACAGTCATATCAGTCATTTTCTGGTCATGTCATGCAGTCATATTGTCATATCACAGTCGCCTTAATAGTCATATTGGTCATATCAGTCATATCGGTCATATCACAGTCATATTGAGTTGGTATCAGTCATATCACAGTCATATTAGGTCATATCCAGTCATTCACAGTCATATTGGTCATATCGGTCATATCAGTCATATCAGTCATATCACAGTCATATCAGTCATATCAGTCATATCACAGTCATAACAGTCATATCAGTCATATCGGTCATATCGAGTCATATCAGTCATATCAGTCATATCACAGTCATATTGTCATATCAGTCATATCACAGTCATATCAGTCATATCAGTCATATCAGTCATATCAGTCATATCACAGTCATATCAGTTACAGTCATATCAGTCATATCACAGTCATATTAGTCATATCAGTCATATCACAGTCATATCAGTCATATCAGTCATATCAGTCATATCAGTCATATCACAGTTATATCAGTTATATCAATTATTCAGTCATATCAGTCATATCAGTCATATCAGTCATATCACAGTCATATCAGTCATATCACAGTCATATCACAGTCATATCAGTCATATCAGTCATATCAGTCATATCAGTCATATCAGTCATATCACAGTCATATCAGTCATATCAGTCATATCACAGTCATATCAGTCATATCAGTCATATATCAGTCATATCAGTCATATCAGTTATATCAGTCATATCTCAGTCATATATCAGTCATATCAGTCATATCAGTCATATCAGTCATATCACAGTCATATCACAGTCATATCAGTCATATCAGTCATATCACAGTCATATCAGTCATATCAGTCATATCACAGTCATATCACAGTCATATCAGTCATATCACAGTCATATCAGTCATATCACAGTCATATCAGTCATATCTCAGTCATATCACAGTCATATCAGTCATATCACAGTCATATCAGTCATATCACAGTCATATCAGTCATATCAGTCATATCACAGTCATATCAGTCATATCAGTCATATCAGTCATATCACAGTCTTATCAGTTATATCACAGTCATATCTCAGTCATATCAGTCATATATCAGTCATATCAGTCATATATCAGTCATATCAGTCATATCAGTCATATCTCAGTCATATATCAGTCATATATCAGTCATATATCAGTCATACCACAGTCATATCACAGTCATATCAGTCATATCAGTCATATCAGTCATATCAGTCATATCAGTCATATCACAGTCATATCAGTCATATCAGTTATATCAGTCATATCTCAGTCATATATCAGTCATATCAGTCATATCAGTCATATCACAGTCATATCACAGTCATATCAGTCATATCAGTCATATCACCGTCATATCAGTCATATCACAGTCATATCAGTCATATCAGTCATATCACAGTCATATCACAGTCATATCAGTCATATCACAGTCATATCAGTCATATCTCAGTCATATATCAGTCATATCAGTCATATCACAGTCATATCACAGTCATATCAGTCATATCAGTCATATCACCGTCATATCAGTCATATCACAGTCATATCAGTCATATCAGTCATATCACAGTCATATCACAGTCATATCAGTCATATCACAGTCATATCAGTCATATCAGTCATATCAGTCATATCACAGTCATATCAGTCATATCACAGTCATATCAGTCATATCAGTCATATCACAGTCATATCAGTCATATCAGTCATATCACAGTCATATCACAGTCTTATCAGTCATATCACAGTCATATCAGTCATATCAGTCATATCAGTCATATCACAGTCTTATCAGTTATATCACAGTCATATCTCAGTCATATCAGTCATATATCAGTCATATCAGTCATATATCAGTCATATCAGTCATATCAGTCATATCAGTCATATCTCAGTCATATATCAGTCATATATCAGTCATATATCAGTCATATATCAGTCATATCACAGTCATATCACAGTCATATCAGTCATATCAGTCATATCACAGTCATATCAGTCATATCAGTCATATATCAGTCATATCAGTCATATCAGTTATATAGTGCATCTCAGTCATATATCAGTGTATAGTGTATCAGTCAATATCGGTCATGTCACGGTGCTGTCACGGTCATCGGTCATGTCAGTCATATCCACTGTCATATCAGTCATATCTGATCATATCAGTCATATCAGTCATATCACGATGTATCACAGTCATCATATCAATTCATATCACAGTCATATCAGTCATATCACAGTCATATCAGTCATATCTCAGTCATATCACAGTCATATCAGTCATATCACAGTCATATCAGTCATATCAGTCATATCACAGTCATATCAGTCATATCACAGTCATATCAGTCATATCAGTTATATCACAGTCATATCAGTCATATCACAGTCATATCAGTCATATCAGTCATATCACAGTCTTATCAGTCATCATCAGTCATATCACAGTCATATCAGTCCATATCAGTCCTATATCACAGTCATATCAGTCATATCGGGCAGCCGAGCGGAAATGGAGGAAAACTCGCCCTCCTGCGGACCTGGCATCCTTTTCACTCCCCTCCTCTCTACATTTTCCTCCTCTGTCTCTGCCTAAAGCCACTTTCTACCATTCTAAATTCCAAGCATCTGCTCTAACCCTAGGAAGCTCTGCCACCTTTCTCTCCTCCTGAATCCCTCCCCCTCCCTCCTCCCTCTCTGCAGATGACTTAGGTCAACCATTTTGAAAGGTCGACGACATCCGATCCTCGCTTGCTAAGTCAAACGACACCGCTGGTTCTGCTCACACTGCCCTACCCTGTGCTCTGACCTCTTTCTCCCCTCTCTCCAGATGAAATCTCGCGTCTTGTGACGGCCGGCCGCCCAACAACCTGCCCGCTTGACCCTATCCCTCCTCTCTTCTCCAGACCATTTCGGAGACCTTTCTCCCTTACCTCACTCGCTCATCAACTCATCCTGACCGCTGGCTACGTCCTTCCGTCTTCAAGAGAGCGAGAGTTGCACCCTTCTGAAAAAACCTACCTCGATCCTCCGATGTCAACAACTACAGACCAGTATCCCTTCTCTCTTTTCTCTCCAAAACTCTTGAGCGTGCCGCCCTTGGCCAGCTCTACCGCTATCTCTCCAGAATGACCTTTCTTGATCCAAATCAGTCAGGTTTCAAGACTAGTCATTCAACTGAGACTGCTCTTCTCTGTATCACGGAGGCGCCCCGCACCGCTAAAGCTAACTCTCTCCTCTGCTCTCATCCTTCTAGACCTATCGCTGCCTACGATACTGTGAACCATCAGATCCTCCTTCCTCCACCCTCTCCGAAGTTGGGCATTCTCGCGCGTCACGCTTTTTGATTGCGCCCTACCTGACAGGTCGCCTTGCTTCAGGTGGCGCATGCAGAATCTGTCTCTCACTTCACGCTCACTACTGGTGGGCCCCTTGCTCGTTCTAGGCTCCTTATTTCCGCTTGGTAGCTACTCAAGTCACTTCTGCTCTGTCATAACCTCACATGGTCTCTCCTATCATTGCTATGCAGACGACACACAATTAATCTTCTCCTTTCCCCTTCTGATGACCAGGTGGCGAATCGCATCTCTGCATGTCTGGCAGACATATCAGTGTGGATGACGGATCACCACCTCAAGCTGAACCTCAGCAAGACGGAGCTCCTCTTCCTCCCGGGAAGGACTGCCCGTTCCATGATCTCGCCATCACGGTTGACAACTCCATTGTGTCCTCCTCCCAGAGCGCTAAGAACCTTGGCGTGATCCTGGACAACACCCTGACGTTCTCAACTAACATCAAGGCGGTGTCCCGTTCCTGTAGGTTCATGCTCTACAACATCCGCAGAGTACGACCCTGCCTCACACAGGAAGCGGCGCAGGTCCTAATCCAGGCACTTGTCATCTCCCGTCTTGATTACTGCAACTCGCTGTTGGCTGGGCTCCCTGCCTGTGCCATTAAACCCCTACAACTCATCCCAGAACGCCGCAGCCCGTCTGGTGTTCAACCTTCCCAAGTTCTCTCACGTCACCCCGCTCCTCCGCTCTCTCCACTGGCTTCCAGTTGAAGCTCGCATCCGCTACAAGACCATGGTGCTCGCCTACGGAGCTGTGAGGGGAACGGCACCTCAGTACCTCCAGGCTCTGATCAGGCCCTACACCCAAACAAGGGCACTGCGTTCATCCACCTCTGGCCTGCTCGCCTCCCTACCACTGAGGAAGTACAGTTCCCGCCTCAGCCCAGTCAAAACTGTTCGCTGCTCTGGCCCCCAATGGTGGAACAAACTCCCTCACGACGCCAGGACAGCGGAGTCAATCACCACCTTCCGGAGACACCTGAAACCCCACCTCTTCAAGGAATACCTAGGATAGGGTAAGTAAGGGTAAGTAATCCTTCTCACCCCCTTCTCCCCCAACAAGATTTAGATGCAAGTGGCTGTTCCACTGGTTGTCATAAGGTGTATGCACCAATTTGTAAGTCGCTCTGGATAAGAGCGTCTGCTAAATGACTTAAATGTAAATGTAAATGTCATATCAGTCATATCAGTCATATCACAGTCTTATCAGTCATATCAGTCATATCACAGTCATATCAGTCATATCACAGTCTTATCAGTCATATCAGTCATATCACAGTCATATCACAGTCATATCAGTCATATCACAGTCATATCACAGTCATATCAGTCATATCACAGTCATATCACAGTCATATCAGTCATATCAGTCAAATCAGTCATATCACAGTCATATCAGTCATATCAGTCATATCACAGTCATATCAGTCATATCAGTCATATCACAGTCATATCAGTCATATCAGTCATATCAGTCATATCAGTCATATCACAGTCATATCAGTCATATCAGTCATATCAGTCATATCACAGTCATATCAGTCATATCAGTCATATCGGTCATATCAGTCATATCAGTCATATCAGTCATATCACAGTCATATCAGTCATATCAGTCATATCACAGTCATATCAGTCATATCAGTCATATCAGTCATATCAGTCATATCACAGTCATATCAGTCATATCAGTCATATCAGTCATATCACAGTCATATCAGTCATATCAGTCATATCACAGTCATATCAGTCATATCAGTCATATCAGTCATATCAGTCATATCACAGTCATATCAGTCATATCAGTCATATCAGTCATATCAGTCATATCAGTCATATCAGTCATATCAGTCATATCACAGTCATATCAGTCATATCACAGTCATATCAGTCATATCAGTCATATCAGTCATATCAGTCATATCAGTCATATCACAGTCATATCAGTCATATCAGTCATATCACAGTCATATCAGTCATATCAGTCATATATCAGTCATATCAGTCATATCAGTTATATCAGTCATATCTCAGTCATATATCAGTCATATCAGTCATATCAGTCATATCAGTCATATCACAGTCATATCACAGTCATATCAGTCATATCTGTCATATCACAGTCATATCAGTCATATCAGTCATATCACAGTCATATCACAGTCATATCAGTCATATCACAGTCATATCAGTCATATCACAGTCATATCAGTCATATCTCAGTCATATCACAGTCATATCAGTCATATCACAGTCATATCAGTCATATCAGTCATATCACAGTCATATCAGTCATATCAGTCATATCACAGTCATATCAGTCATATCAGTCATATCAGTCATATCACAGTCTTATCAGTTATATCACAGTCATATCTCAGTCATATCAGTCATATATCAGTCATATCAGTCATATCAGTCATATCTCAGTCATATATCAGTCATATATCAGTCATATATCAGTCATACCACAGTCATATCACAGTCATATCAGTCATATCAGTCATATCAGTCATATCACAGTCATATCAGTCATATCAGTCATATCTGTCATATCACAGTCATATCAGTCATATCAGTCATATCACAGTCATATCACAGTCATATCAGTCATATCACAGTCATATCAGTCATATCACAGTCATATCAGTCATATCTCAGTCATATCACAGTCATATCAGTCATATCACAGTCATATCAGTCATATCAGTCATATCACAGTCATATCAGTCATATCAGTCATATCACAGTCATATCAGTCATATCAGTCATATCAGTCATATCACAGTCTTATCAGTTATATCACAGTCATATCTCAGTCATATCAGTCATATATCAGTCATATCAGTCATATCAGTCATATCTCAGTCATATATCAGTCATATATCAGTCATATATCAGTCATACCACAGTCATATCACAGTCATATCAGTCATATCAGTCATATCAGTCATATCACAGTCATATCAGTCATATCAGTCATATCACAGTCATATCAGTCATATCAGTCATATCAGTCATATCTCAGTCATATATCAGTCATATCAGTCATATCAGTCATATCACAGTCATATCACAGTCATATCAGTCATATCAGTCATATCACCGTCATATCAGTCATATCACAGTCATATCAGTCATATCAGTCATATCACAGTCATATCCAGTCATATCAGTCATATCACAGTCATATCAGTCATATCACAGTCATATCAGTCATATCTACAGTCATATCACAGTCATATCAGTCATATCACAGTCATATCAGTCATATCAGTCATATCACAGTCATATCCAGTCATATCACAGTCATATACCAGTCATATCAGTCATATCACAGTCATATCAGTCATATCAGTCATATCACAGTCATATCAGTCATATCAGTCATATCGTCTACAGTCATATCAGTCATATCAGTCATATCACAGTCATATCAGTCATATCAGTCATATCAGTCATATCAGTCATATCAGTCATATCACAGTCATATCAGTCATATCAGTCATATCACAGTCATATCAGTCATATCAGTCATATCAGCACAGTCATATCAGTCATATCACAGTCATATCAGTCATATCAGTCATATCACAGTCATATCAGTCAGTCATATCAGTCATATCACAGTCATATCAGTCATATCACAGTCATATCACAGTCATATCAGTCATATCAGGTCATATCAGTCATATCAGTCATATCAGTCATATCAGTCATATCAGTCATATCAGTCATATCAGTCATATCACAGTCATATCAGTCATATCAGTCATATCAGTCATATATCAGTCATATCATAGTCATATCACAGTCATATCAGTCATATCAGTCATATCACAGTCATATCACAGTCATATCAGTCATATCAGTCATATCACAGTCATATCAGTCATATCAGTCATATCACAGTCTATCAGTCATATCACAGTCATATCACAGTCATATCACAGTCATATCACAGTCATGATCACAGTCATATCAGTCTGATATCACAGTCATATCAGTCATATCACAGTCATATCAGTCATATCTCAGTCATATCACAGTCATATCAGTCATATCACACAGTCATATCAGTCATATCAGTCATATCACAGTCATATCACAGTCATATCACAGTCATATCAGTCATATCAGT
>NW_026286737.1:5000-8945 GCF_023373465.1 Oncorhynchus keta | reverse complement strand
AGGGCTCTGGTACTAGACAAGGAATAGGGCTTTGTAAAGTAGTACTAGATAGAGAATAGGGCTCTGGTGAAAGTAGTACTAGATAGAGAATAGGGCTCTGGGTGGAAAGTAGTGTACTATATAGAATATGGCTTTGGTGAAAATAGTGTACTAGATAGAAAATAGGGCCGGGCTCTGTGAAAGTAGTACTAGATAGGAAATAGGGCTCTGGTGAAAGTAGTGTACTAGATAGGAATATGGCTCTGGTGAAAGTAGTGTACTAGATAGGGAATATGGCTCTGGTGAAAATAGTGTACTAGATAGAGAATAGGGCTCTCTGGTGAAAGTAGTGTACTAGATAGGGAATATGGCTCTGGTGAAAATAGTGTACTAGATAGAGAATAGGGCTCTGGTGAAAGTATTGTACTAGATAGGGAATATGGCTCTGGTGAAAATAGTGTACTAGATAGAAAATAGGGCTCTGGTGAAAGTAGTGTACTAGATAGGAAATAGGGCTCTGGTGAAAGTAGTGTACTAGATAGGGAATATGGCTCTGGTGAAAATAGTGTACTAGATAGAGAATAGGGCTCTGGTGAAAGTATTGTACTAGATAGGGAATATGGCTCTGGTGAAAATAGTGTACTAGATAGAAAATAGGGCTCTGGTGAAAGTAGTGTACTAGATAGGAAATAGGGCTCTGGTGAAAGTAGTGTACTAGATAGGGAATAGGCTCTGTAAAAAGTAGTGTACTAGATAGGGAATAGGGCTCTGGTAAAAGTAGTACTAGATAGGGAATATGGTGCCATTCGCGATGTAAACAAATTTAAATTCAGACTTGTCGTCCTGTTAGTTCGACTGAAGGTGATTTGATTTCCCAAGCTGAATGTTTCTCGTGAGGAGCTCTCAATGACCCAACTATTCAGTTACTGTAGGATTACCAGAGGACATATTCAAATATATACACCTCTTACTCATTGGTCTTTAAACAAACACACAACACGCACACACACACACACACACACACACACACACACACACACACACACACACACACACACACACACACACACACACACACACACACACACACACACACACACACACACACACACACACACACACACACACACACACACACACTTTCACATTAGCATGCAGTGTGGTGTAGTTAATGTGTTCCATGTATGCTGAGTCATGACAGGGCTGTCAAAGTTTCTGTCTATAACACTAGATCTGTTTTTAAATGATATAAATGTCCTCACTCTTCTCTCCAGTGCAGCTGGATTCAGTTTCTCATCCCAGAAGTGTAACTACACACCTCGTTGAACTGACCCAGGGCCTGGTGTACTGCTTGATTAGTGCTGTCAGGGTGTGTTAGTGCTGGGCTGGAACAGAAAGGGCATTCCTAGCTCCAGGAATGGATCAAGACATGCTGTGCTCGATGTCAGTACACAACTAGGTCCCAAATGGCACCCTATTCCTATAGTGCACTACTTTTGCTGAGAGCACTATGGACTCAGTCAAAAGTAGTGCACTATAAAGGGAATAGGTACCATTTCGAAACAACCCTATAAATGGCTCAGTTTTGCTTATGCAATACTAAGAACTAAGCACTGCAAACATCAACAGCTTCCTACCAGAGAAGAAACGCTTGCAGTTCAACACAACACTGTACAGGAATTCTAGACATAGCAGAGTCCCTCAAACTTATTTTTGATTTCATCACCTCAGAAGTGTTTGCAATTGAGATTTTTGTAGAAGCATGTTAATCTCTGGTTTTAAGGGATATTTTATTTTGGGTGAATGTGTGCTGCTGAAGATATCAGCCCTACACTGGCTTCTCTCAGAGAGCAGTAAATTATGAGGCTTTATGTGGTGTCACGATAAAACACTTCCCCTTGCCAGCCGGAACTATAACACACCTGGTCTGCATCCCAAATGGCACTGGTTGGAGTAAAGGCAATACCTGGTGAAAGGTTTTATACTGCTGGGAGCAATATGTGGGTGGAAAGATGAAGTGGTAGGGGAGAGGGGAGAGGTGGAGAGAGAGAGAGAGAGAGAGAGAGAGAGAGAGAGAGAGAGAGAGAGAGAGAGAGAGACATCAAAAAGAAACATACATTTCAACATACCAATTAGGATTTGGCTAAAAATACTTGAATCAGTCATAGAGCCCATTGCCCTTTATGGTTGTGAGGTCTGGGGTCCGCTCACCAACCAAGACTTCACAAAATGGGACAAACACCAAATTGAGACTCTGCACGCAGAATTCTGCAAAATATCCTCCGTGTACAACGTAAAACACCAAATAATGCATGCAGAGCAGAATTAGCCGATACCCACTAATTATCAAAATCCAGAAAAGAGCCATTAAATTCTACAACCACCTAAAAGGAAGCTGATTCACAAACCTTCCATAACAAAGCCATCACCTACAGAGAGATGAACCTGGAGAAGAGTCCCTAAGAAACTGGTCCTGGGGCTCTGTTCACAAACACACCCTACAGAGCCCCAGGACAACAGCACAATTAGACCCAACCAAATCATGAGAAAACAAAAAGATAATTACTTAACACATTGGAAAGAATTAACAAAAAAACAGAGCAAACTAGAATGCTATTTGGCCCTACACAGAGAGTACACAGCGGCAGAATACCTGACGACTGTGACTGACCCAAAATTAAGGAAAGCTTTGACTATGTACAGACTCAGTGAGCATAGCCTTGCTATTGAGAAAGGCCGCCGTAGGCAGACATGGCTCTCAAGAGAAGACTTATGTGCTCACTGCCCACAAAATGAGGTGGAAACTGAGCTGCACTTCCTAACCTCCTGCCCAATGTATGACCATATTAGAGAGACATTTTCCCCCAGATCACACAGATCCACAAAAGAATTCGAAAACATATCCAATTTTGAAAAACTCCCATACCTACTGGGTGAAATTCCACAGTGTGCCATCACAGCAGCAAGATTTGTGACCTGTTGCCACGAGAAAAGGGCAACCAGTGAAGAACAAACACCATTGTATATACAACCCATATTTATGCTTATTTATTTTATCTTGTGTCCTTTAATTATTTGTACATTGTGTATATATATATATATAATATGACATTTGTAATGTCTTTACTGTTTTGAAACTGTTGTATGTGTAATGTTTACTGTTCATTTTTGTTGTTTTCACTTTATATATTCACTGTGTATGTTGTCTACCTCACTTGCTTTGGCAATGTTAACACATGTTTCCCATGCCAATAAAGCCTTTGAATTGAATTGAATTGAATTGAGAGAGAGAGAGAGAGAGAGAGAGAGAGAGAGAGAGAGAGAGAGAGAGAGAGAGAGAGAGAGAGAGAGAGAGAGAGAGAAGAGAGAGAGAGAGAAGGGGAGAGAGGGGAGAGAGGGGGAGAGAGAGAGAGAGAGAGAGAGAGAGAAGGGGAGAGAGAGAGAGAGAGAGAGAGAGAGAGAGAGAGAGAGAGGGAGAGAGAGAGGGGGAGAGAAAGAGAGAGAGAGAGAGAGGGAGGGAGGGAGAGAGGAGAGAGAGAGAGAGAGAGAGACAGAGAGAGAGAGAGAGAGAGAGAGAGAGAGAGAAGGGGAGAGAAAGAAGAGAGAGAGGGAGGGAGAGAGAGAAAGAGAGAGAGAGAAGAGTGAGAGAGAGAGAGAAAGAGAGAAGGTGAGAGAGAGAAGGGGGAGAGAGAAGGGGAGAAAAAGAGAGAGAGAAGGGGGGAGAGAGAGAGGTTTAAAGGGAGGGAGTAGAGGGAAGAAAGGAAGAGAAAATAAAGGAGGGAGGGAGTTGTTTTGGTTATTTCGGTGTCAAGGCAGTAATTGGATTTTCAGTTAACTACATACGAGAGGCCAGAGCAGACGAGCACCTATTTCACATGATGAGATTGCACATAGCATCCCTGGGGCGCTTCTTTTCCCTCTCGTTTCATTTGGGCTTTGATAGAAAAATGGTGGGCTGGTTTCCCT
>NW_026286737.1:0-2500 GCF_023373465.1 Oncorhynchus keta | reverse complement strand
GAGAGAGAGAGAAAGAGAGAGAGGGAGTCAGAGATAGAGAGAGAGGGAGAGAGAGAGGTGGGGGTCAGAGAGAGAGAGAGACAGAGAGAGAGACAGAAACAGGGGGCTCAGAGAGATAGAGAGGGAGAGAGAGAGAGAGAAGAGAGAGGGGGTCAGAGAGAGAGAGAGAGAGGGGGGGGTCAGAGAGAGAGAGACACCTAATAAGATTAAACCAAGGAAGGTAAGAGAAATGATCTTTAATGTCTAATGATGCTGAACTCTGATGGTTACATTAGCCATTTTACATCTCTCTCTCTCACACACACACACACACACACACACACACACACACACACACACACACACACACACACACACACACACACACACACACACACACACACACACACACACACACACACACACACACACACACACACACACACACACACACACACACAATGCACACACGGGCACACAATGCACACAATGCACACACACACACACACACACACACACACACACAAACACACACACACACACACAGATCAGTGGTACAAAGGTAGATTGACACACACCAGGGGATAAATTAAACCAGGAGAAAGACAACAGGGGCTTTTCCCCTTCTCTTCTCCCGCCTTCTTAAATCCAAGGGGAGGATATTAAAATCTTTCTCCCTCCTCTTCCTCCATCGTCAATTAAGAGTTGCAACAAAGGATGGAGTTAAAATCTTATGAGCCCTAACCTTAACCTTAACGAGTGTGTACGGACATATCTCTGCTGCTGACCCTAACCTCTGCTGCTGACCCTAACCTCTGCTGCTGACTCTAACCCTAACCTCTGCTGCTGACTCGAACCCTTACCTCTGCTGCTGACCCTAACCCTAACCTCTGATGCTGAGTCTAACTCTAACGTCTGCTGCTGACCCTAACCCTAACCTCTGCTGCTGACTCGAACCCTTACCTCTGCTGCTGACCCTAACCCTAACCTCTGATGCTGACTCTAACTCTAACGTCTGCTGCTGACTCGAACCCTAACCTCTGCTACTGACCCTAACCCTAAACGTAACCTCTGCTGCTGACTCTAACCCTAACCTTTGCTGCTGACCCTAACCCTAACCTCTGCTTCTGACTCTAACCTCTGCTGCTGACTCTAACCTCTGCTGCTGACCCTAACCCTAACCTCTGCTGCTGACCCTAACCCTAAACGTAACCTCTGCTGCTGACTCTAACCCTAACCTCTGCTGCTGACCCTAACCTAACCTCTGCTGCTGACCCTAACTCTAACCTCTGCTGCTGACCCTAACCCTAACCTCTGCTGCTGACCCTAACCCTAACCTCTGCTGCTGACCCTAACCCTAACCTCTGCTGCTGACCCTAACCCTAACCTCTGCTGCTGACTCTAACCCTAACCTCTGCTGCTGACCCTAACCCTAACCCTAACCTCTGCTGCTGACCTAACCCCTAACCTCTGCTGCTGACCCTAACCCTAAACGTAACCTCTGCTGCTGACTCTAACCCTAACCTCTGCTGCTGACCCTAACTCTAACCTCTGCTGCTGACCCTAACTCTAACCTCTGCTGCTGACCCTAACCCTAACCTCTGCTGCTGACCCTAACCCTAACCTCTGCTGCTGACCCTAACCCTAACCTCTGCTGCTGACCCTAACCCTAACCTCTGCTGCTGACCCTAACTCTAACCTCTGCTGCTGACCCTAACCCTAACCTCTGCTGCTGACCCTAACCCTAACCTCTGCTGCTGACCCTAACCTAACCTCTGCTGCTGACTCTAACCCTAACCTCTGCTGCTGACCCTAACCCTAAACGTAACCTCTGCTGCTGATTAACCTAACCTCTAACCTAACCTCTGCTGACCCTAACTCTAACCTCTGCTGCTGACCCTAACCCCTAACCCTAACTAACCTCTGCTGCTGACCCTAACCCCTAACCTCTGCTAACCTCTGCTGACCCTAACCCCTAACCTCTGCTGCTGACCCTAACCCCCTAACCTCTGCTGCTGACCCTAACCCTAACCTCTGCTGCTGACCCTAACCCTAACCTCTGCTGCTGACCCTAACCCTAACCTAACCTCTGCTGACCCTAACCTCTGCTGCTGACCCTAACCCCTAACCCTAACCTCTGCTGCTGACCCTAACCCTAACCTAACCTGCTGCTGACCCTAACCCTAACCTCTGCTGCTGACCCCTAACCCTAACCTCTGCTGCTGACCCTAACCCTAACCTCTGCTGCTGACCTCTAACCCTAACCCTAACCTCTGCTGCTGACCCTAACCTTTAACCTCTGCTGCTGACCCTAACCCTAACCTAACCTCTGCTGCTGACCCTAACCTAACCCTAACCTCTGCTGCTGACCTAACCCTAACCTCTGCTGCTGACCCTAACCCTAACCTAACCTCTGCTGCTGACCCTAACCCTAACCCTAACCTCTGCTGCTGACCTAACCCTAACCCTAACCTCTGCTGCTGACCCTAACCTAACCTCTACCTGACCCTAACCCTAACCT
>NW_026286736.1:0-1079 GCF_023373465.1 Oncorhynchus keta | reverse complement strand
GTAACTACTACAGTGAGTTTAGTAGGATGGAGGCTGTATGGGATCTGTAACTGCTACAGTGGCGTTCAGTAGGATGGAGCTGTATGGATCTGAACTACTACAGTATGAGTTTAGTAGGATGGAGCTGTATGGAGTCTGTAACTACTACAGTGTAGTTTAGTAGGATGGAGGCTGTATGGATCTGTAACTACTACAGTGTAGTTTAGTAGGATGGAGGCTGTATGGATCTGTAATCACTAAGTGTAGTTAGTAGGATGGAGGCTGTATGGATCTGAACTACTGCAGTGTAGTTTAGTAGGATGGAGGCTGTATGTGGGTCTGTAACTGCTACAGTGTAGTTTAGTAGGATGGAGGCTGTGGGTCTGTAACTGCTACAGTGTAGTTTAGTAGGATGGAGGCTGTATGGAGTCTGCTAACTACCACAGTGGTTTAGTAGGATGGGCTGTATGGATCTTAACTACTACAGTGTAGTTTAGCAGGATGGAGCTGTATGGATCTGTAACTACTACAGTGTAGTTTAGTAGGATGGAGGCTGTATGGGATCTGTAACTACTGCAGTGTAGTTTAGTAGGATGGAGGATGGATTCAGCTGTATGGGGATCTGTGTAACTACTACAGTGGTTTAGTAGGATGGAGGCTGTATGGGTCTGTAACTACTACAGTGTGGTTTAGTAGGATGGAGGCTGTATGGATCTGTAACTACTACAGTGTGGTTTAGTAGGATGGAGGCTGTATGGGTCTGTAACTACTAGTGGTTTAGTAGGATGGCTGTATGGGTCTGCTGTGGTCTGTATGGGTCTGTAACTACTACGGTGGTTTTAGTAGGATGGAGGCTGTATGGATCTGTAACTGCACAGTGTAGTTTTAGTAGGATGGAGACTGTATGGGTCTGTAGCTACTTGCAGTGTAGTTTTAGTAGGATGGAGACTGTATGGGTCTGTAACTACTACAGTGTAGTTTTAGTAGGATGGAGGCTGTATGGATCTGTAGCTACTTACAGTGTAGTTTAGTAGGATGGAGGCTGTATGGATCTGTAACTACTACAGTGTAGTTTAGTAGGATGGAGGCTGTATGGGTCT
>NW_026286735.1:0-31687 GCF_023373465.1 Oncorhynchus keta | reverse complement strand
TGGCAGAACAGCAACATGGCCGACGCACTGATGTAAGATGCTTCGGAGGGGAGGGGGGAGGGCAGAACAGCAACATGGCCGACGCACTGATGTAAGATGCTTCGGAGGGGAGGGGGGAGGGCAGAACAGCAACATGGCCGACGCACTGATGTAAGATGCTTCGGAGGGGAGGGGGGAGGGCAGAACAGCAACATGGCCGACGCACTGATGTAAGATGCTTCGGAGGGGAGGGGGAGGGCAGAACAGCTTAACATGGCCGACCGCACTGATGTAAGATGCTTCGGAGGGAGGAGGAGGCAGAACAGCAACATGGCCGACGCACTGATGTAAGATGCTTCGGTAGGTGATAGATGTGATCACTGTCGGAGGGGGGAGGGGGGTGAACGGTATCCAGATTTTAATACAATAAATCGTTGTGCCATACTGGAGCGATACGGTATTACCGGGCATTGCGAATTAATGGAAAATAAAACTTTTTTTTTTTTTTTTAAATAGCCAAATTAGCGGTAGCAACACTAGTGGGGATTCTCATAGTGATGCCAACTCAAATGCTAACGAGACAAGCGTTTCAGCCTGTACAACACTCCCACCTGCCTACGCTGGCAGAACGGCAACATGCCTTACTGTCTGTAGGCTGGCCTGGTAGGTAGGGTTGAGCTGGATTGGGAAATTCCTGGTAAAACTTACCAGAAGTTTTGGGTTTTTCCATAAATTCTGGTTGGAGGATCGTATAGTCTGTAGGGGAGAACCTCTGGCCTACTCATTAGTCAGGACACTGTAGCTCAAAAAACATTTTCAACGAAAACAATCGTTTCTATTGGACAAATTGGTTTTGTTTGGTTCCTAGACGCTTGTTGGGCCCAAGACGCTTGTTGGGTCCAAGACGCTTGTTGGTCCCAAGACGCTTGTTGGTCCCAAGACGCTTGTTGGTCCCAAGACGCCTGTTGGGCCCAAGACGCTTGTTGGGCCCAAGGCGCCTGTTGGGCCCAAGGCGCCTGTTGGTCCCAAGATGTTGGTCCCAAGGCTTGTTGGTCCCAAGACGCCTGTTGGGCCCAAGACGCCTGCTGGGCCCAAGACGCTTGTTGGTCCCAAGACGCCTGTTGGGTCCAAGACGCTTGTTGGGCCCAAGACGCTTGTTGGGCCAAGACGCCTGTTAGGCCCAAGGCGCTGTGGGCCCAAGACGCTTGTTGGGCCCAGGCCTGTTGGGCCCAAGACGCCTGTTGGGCCCCAAGACGCCTGCTGGTCCCAAGACGCCTGTTGGGTCCAAGACGCTGTTGGGCCCAAGGCGCCTGTTGGGCCCAAGACGCCTGTTGGGCCCAAGGCGCCTGTTGGGCCCAAGGCGCCTGCTGGGCCCAAGACGCCTGTCGGGCCCAAGACGCCTGTTGGGCCCAAGGGGCCTGTTGGGCCCCAAGGCGCCTGTTGGGCCCAAGACGCCCTGTTGGGCCCAAGACGCCTGTTGGGCCCAGGCGCCTGTTGGGCCCAAGGCGCCTGTTGGGCCCAAGACGCCTGTTGGGCCCAAGACGCCTGTTGGGCCCAAGGCATGTTGGGCCCAAGGCGCCTGTTGGGCCCAAGACACTTGTTGGGCCCAAGGCGCCTGTTGGGCCCAAGACGCCTGCTGGGCCCAAGACGCCTGTTGGGCCCAAGGCGCCTGTTGGGCCCAAGGCGCCTGTTGGGCCCAAGACGCTTGTTGGGCCCAAGGGCCAAGCCCTGTTGGCCCAAGGCGCCTGTTGGGCCCAAGGCGCCTGTTGGGCCCAAGACGCCTGCTGGGCCCAAGACGCCTGCTGGGCCCAAGGCGCCTGCTGGGGGCCCCAAGGCCTGTTGGGCCCAAGGCGCCTGCTGGGCCCAAGGCGCTGTTGGGCCCAAGACGCCTGTTGGGCCCAAGACGCCTGTTGGGCCCAAGGCGCCTGTTGGGCCCAAGGCGCCTGTTGGGCCCAAGACGCTGTTGGGCCCAAACCGTTGGAAACAAACAAACGCTCGATCTCTTTCTGCAGATGCAGAAGTGTGACATCGGAGGATGCGGTGGACTGATACAAAACAGATATCTCACGTTTATAAACGGACAGATTTTTATGAGGATTTTTTATTATTATTATTATTATGCTAATTAGATCTAAGGGTTAATAGCCTCAAAGCTAGAAACAAACACTTACAGTAGCGTGTAGAAACTATGGGTGATCCCAGCGGGAATCCAACCCGCAACCCTGGTGTTACAAGTGCCATGTTCTACCAACTGAGCCAAACAGAACAATTTGATAGGGGCGATCGCTTTAGAAAATGGAGTCTCTTTAGGAGGGGTGGACTCCCAATTTCCTCATGGAACCCTGTTGTGTTCCTGTTGGAACCATGTTTGAACCATGTTCGAAACGTTTCTGAAACAGGACTTCAGATTCAGAACAGTCCTGAAGCTGAAACCAGTCCTGAAGCTGAAACCTGACCTGAAGCTGAAACCTGACCTGAAGCTGAAACCTGACCTGAAACCTGACCTGAAGCTGATACCTGAAGTGGCAAAACTCAGGATGTCCTACTTATTCACCTTTGATTACGGTAATCTTCGAGGTTGGGATTTCTGGAAAACCTGATAATTAGGGAATTGTGCAACGCTAAACCTGGAGCTTGGCTTGGAGAGGAGAACAGGGATGTAAAGGAGAGAGGGGCCTTACAAACAGATGGACCAGGCTCCACTCTTAGCCTTACAAACAGATTTGGGACCAGGCTAAGAGGGGACCACTTTCTGTTATGGTCCTTTACAAACAGATTTTGGACCAGGCTAAGAGTGGACTACATCCTGTCATGATCTGGGACCATTTTTTATATGGAGTTGCCTTTTCATTGGTGCACCTTTTTGAATGAAACACCCTATTCCCTATATAGTGCACTACTCTTGACCAGGGCCCATAGGGGTAGTAGTTCACTATATACAGGGCATTTGGAAAGTATTCAGACCCCTTGATGTTTAACACACTTTGTTTCATTACAGCCATATTCGAAAATGGATTAAAAAAAAATAATGTTCCTCATCAATCTACATACAATACACCATAGTGACATCACAATACCCCATAGTGACATCACAATACCCCATAGTGACACCACAATACCCCATAGTGACATCACAAGACCCCATAGTAACATCACAAAACCCCATAGTGACATCATATTACCCCACAGTGATGTCATCACAATACCTCACAGTGACATCACAATACCCCATAGTGTGACATTTTGGGGGTACTGTGATGTCAAAACCCCATAGTGACATTATGGGGTACTGTGATGTCATATTACCCTGTGATGTCATTATGGGGTATTGTGATGTCATTATGTGATGTCATTATGGGGTACTGTGATGGGGTATTGTGATGTCATTATGGGGTATTATATGATGTCATGTGATGTCAGGGGTACTGTGATGTCATTATGGGGTGTCTGTGATGTCATTATGGTATTGTGATGTCATTATGTATTGTGATGTCATTATGGGGTTCTGTGATGTCATTATGTGGTTCTGTGATGTGTTGTGATGTCATTATGGGGTGTTGTGATGTCATTATGGGGTATTGTGATTTTGGGGTCATGTATGGGGGTATTGTGATGTCATTATGGGGTATTGTGATGTGTGTCATTATGGGGTACTGTGATGTCATTTTGGGGTACTGTGATGTCATTATGGGGTATTGTGATGTCATTATGGGGTACTGTGATGTCATTATGGGGTACTGTGATGTCATTATGGGGGTATTGTGATGTCATTATGGGGTATTGTGATGTCATTATGGGGTGATGTCATATGGGGTATTGTGATGTCATTATGGGGTATTGTGATGTCATTATGGGGTATTGTGATGTCATTCTGGGGTATTGTGATGTCATATGGGGTATTGTGATGTCATTATGGGGTATTGTGATGTCAGATTGATGAGAGGAGAAAAAAACAATTGAATCCATGTTAGAACAAGGCTGTAACGTAACAAAATGTGTAAAGTCCAGGGTCTGAATACTTTCCCGAAGGTGCTGTAGGTTATAGTGTGACCTTTTATCCCCGTCTCCTCACAGGACAATACATTAGAAATGTACATATTTCACATTTATGTGGCTCTTAACACTTTCCTCTGCAAGGGGACATCAAATGAAACCATTGCCTTTTTTATATAACTAGAGCCTGGCGTGTCTCCTGGTCAGGTCACATGATCAGGGATAACTCTGGGGCCCCCAGTTAACTATAACACAGTGTTGTTAGTGACTAGATGTCGTGGAACAGTTTGGTACAGTATCTGTGCTTCTTTAAATGTTTTTTTTTTAAATCGATACATTTAACAGTCTTTTAGACAATAGTTTATTTTATTTTTTAAATGACCTTAACGCCGTTGAAAGAAAAAAAAAAAGAAGAGCTTTGACTGCTAATAAGAAGGTTGGACTGCTGTGCTTCTGTGTTTCCATGGCGACGTGTTGGCCCAGTGTCTTTCTGTGTTTCCATGGCGGCGTGTTGGCCCAATGTCTTTCTGTGTTTCCATGGCGACGTGTTGGCCAGTGTCTTTCTGTGTTTCCATGGCGGCGTGTTGGCCCAGTGTCTTTCTGTGTTTCCATTGTGTTGTAGTTGACGACGTGTGGTGGCCCTGTGTCTTTCTGTGTTTCCATGGCAACGTGCTGGCCCTTCAGGCGTCGGTTGCCGTAACGTTTACTGTACTGAGTTGTGTACTAGTTGACTGACTGATTGACTGACTGGTCAGAGAACAGCCTGGCTGTTTGAGACTTGCTTAGTGTGGATTGGTTGCCAGGCAACTCAGTGGGCACCTTCAGGCCGTCGGTCTTCACACTGATACTCAGTCTGTGTTACTCAGTCTGTCTAGTCTGTCACAAAACTTTAAAAGGTTTTTGCCCAGGAAGATCCTATGACCAGTATCTATCTATCCTACTAACTGACCAGTATCTATCTATCCTACTAACTGACCAGTATCTATCTATCCTACTAACTGACCAGTATCTATCTATCCTACTGTCTCTAACTGACCAGTATCTATCCTACTGTCTCTAACTGACCAGTATCTATCTATCCTACTGTCTCTAACTGACCAGTATCTATCTATCCTACTGTCTCTAACTGACCAGTATCTATCTATCCTACTGTCTCTAACTGACCAGTATCTATCTATCCTACTGTCTCTAACTGACCAGTATCTATCTATCCTACTGTCTCTAACTGACCAGTATCTATCTATCCTACTGTCTCTAACTGACCAGTATCTATCTATCCTACTGTCTCTAACTGACCAGTATCTATCCTACTGTCTCTAACTGACCAGTATCTATCTATCCTACTGTCTCTAACTGACCAGTATCTATCTATCCTACTGTCTCTAACTGACCAGTATCTATCTATCCTACTGTCTCTAACTGACCAGTATCTATCCTACTGTCTCTAACTGACCAGTATCTATCTATCCTACTGTCTCTAACTGACCAGTATCTATCCTACTGTCTCTAACTGACCAGTATCTATCCTACTGTCTCTAACTGACCAGTATCTATCTATCCTACTGTCTCTAACTGACCAGTATCTATCTATCCTACTGTCTCTAACTGACCAGTATCTATCTATCCTACTGTCTCTAACTGACCAGTATCTATCTATCCTACTGTCTCTAACTGACCAGTATCTATCTATCCTACTGTCTCTACTGACCAGTATCTATCTATCCTACTGTCTATCTACTGTCTCTAACTGACCAGTATCTATCCTACTGTCTCTAACTGACCAGTATCTATCTATCCTACTGTCTCTAACTGACCAGTATCTATCTATCCTACTGTCTCTAACTGACCAGTATCTATCTATCCTACTGTCTCTAACTGACCAGTATCTATCTATCCTACTGTCTCTAACTGACCAGTATCTATCTATCCTACTGTCTCTAACTGACCAGTATCTATCCTACTGTCTCTAACTGACCAGTATCTATCTATCCTGTCTCTAACTGACCAGTATCTATCTATCCTACTGTCTCTAACTGACCAGTATCTATCCTACTGTCTCTAACTGACCAGTATCTATCCTACTGTCTCTAACTGACCAGTATCTATCCTACTGTCTCTAACTGACCAGTATCTATCTATCCTACTGTCTCTAACTGACCAGTATCTATCTATCCTACTGTCTCTAACTGACCAGTATCTATCTATCCTACTGTCTCTAACTGACCAGTATCTATCTATCCTACTGTCTCTAACTGACCAGTATCTATCTATCCTACTGTCTCTAACTGACCAGTATCTATCCTACTGTCTCTAATCTGACCAGTATCTATCTGTCCTACTGTCTCTAACTGACTATCAGTCTCTGGCTCTATCTATCCTACTGTCTCTAACTGACCAGTATCTATCTATCCTGCTGTCTCTAACTGACCAGTATCTATCTATCCTACTGTCTCTAACTGACCAGTATCTATCCTACTGTCTCTAACTGACCAGTATCTATCCTACTGTCTCTAACTGACCAGTATCCCGTATCTATCCTACTGTCTCTAACTGACCAGTATCTATCTATCCTACTGTCTCTAACTGACCAGTATCTATCTATCCTACTGTCTCTAACTTTACCAGTATCTATCTATCTGTGTCTCTACTAACTGACCAGTATCTATCTATCCTACTGTCTCTAACTGACCAGTATCTATCTATCCTACTGTCTCTAACTGACCAGTATCTATCTATCCTACTGTCTCTAACTGACCAGTATCTATCTATCCTACTGTCTCTAACTGACCAGTATCTATCTATCCTACTGTCTCTAACTGACCAGTATCTATCTATCCTACTGTCCAGTATCTGACCAGTATCTATCTATCCTACTGTCTCTAACTGACCAGTATCTATCCCTACTGTCTCTAACTGACCAGTATCTATCCTACTGTCTCTAACTGACCAGTATCTATCCTACTGTCTCTAACTGACCAGTATCTATCTATCCTACTGTCTCTAACTGTATCTATCTATCTACTGTCTCTAAC
This sequence comes from Oncorhynchus keta, assembly GCF_023373465.1. NCBI lineage: Eukaryota > Metazoa > Chordata > Actinopteri > Salmoniformes > Salmonidae > Oncorhynchus > Oncorhynchus keta. Next base: position 24,683 of record NW_026286735.1, on the reverse strand, counting down.
TGACCAGTATCTATCTATCTGTCTGTCTGACCAGTATCTATCTATCCCTGTCTCAGTATCTATCTATCCTACTGTCTCTAACTGACCAGTATCTATCTATCCTACTGTCTCTAACTGACCAGTATCTATCTATCCTACTGTCTCTAACTGACCAGTATCTATCTATCCTACTGTCTCTAACTGACCAGTATCTATCCTACTGTCTCTACTAACTGACCAGTATCTATCTATCCTACTGTCTCTAACCAGTATCCTATCTATCCTACTGTCTCTAACTGACCAGTATCTATCTATCCTACTGTCTCTAACTGACCAGTATCTATCTATCCTACTAACTGTCTCTAACTGACCAGTATCTATCTATCCTACTGTCTCTAACTGACCAGTATCTATCTATCCTACTGTCTCTAACTGACCAGTATCTATCTATCCTACTGTCTCTAACTGACCAGTATCTATCTATCCTGCTGTCTCTAACTGACCAGTATCTATCTATCCTACTGTCTCTAACTGACCAGTATCTATCTATCCTACTGTCTCTAACTGACCAGTATCTATCTATCCTACTGTCTCTAACTGACCAGTATCTATCTATCCTGTCTGTCTAACTGACCAGTATCTATCTATCCTACTGTGTCTCTAACTGACCAGTATCTATCTATCCTACTGTCTCTAACTGACCAGTATCTATCCTACTGTCTCTAACTGACCAGTATCTATCCTACTGTCTCTAACTGACCAGTATCTATCTATCCTACTGTCTCTAACTGACCTGCTAGTATCTATCTATCCTACTGTCTCTAACTGACCAGTATCCATCCTATGTCTCTAACTGACCAGTATCTATCCTACTGTCTCTAACTGACCAGTATCTATCTATCCTACTGTCTCTAACTGACCAGTATCTATCTATCTACTGTCTCTAACTGACCAGTATCTATCTATCCTACTGTCTCTAACTGACCAGTATCTATCTATCCTACTGTCTCTAACTGACCAGTATCTATCTATCCTACTGTCTCTAACTGACCAGTATCTATCTATCCTACTGTCTCTAACTGACCAGTATCTATCTATCCTACTGTCTCTAACTGACCAGTATCTATCTATCCTACTGTCTCTAACTGACCAGTATCTATCTATCCTACTGTCTCTAACTGACCAGTATCTATCTATCCTACTGTCTCTAACTGACCAGTATCTATCTATCCTACTGTCTCTAACTGACCAGTATCTATCTATCCTACTGTCTCTAACTGACCAGTATCTATCTATCCTACTGTCTCTAACTGACCAGTATCTATCTATCCTACTGTCTCTAACTGACCAGTATCTATCTATCCTACTGTCTCTAACTGACCAGTATCTATCTATCCTACTGTCTCTAACTGACCAGTATCTATCTATCCTACTAACTGACCAGTATCTATCTATCCTACTACCTGACCAGTATCTATCTATCCTACTAACTGACCAGTATCTATCTATCCTACTAACTGACCAGTATCTATCTATCCTACTGTCTCTAACTGACCAGTATCTATCTATCCTACTGTCTCTAACTGACCAGTATCTATCTATCCTACTGTCTCTAACTGACCAGTATCTATCTATCCTACTGTCTCTAACTGACCAGTATCTATCTATCCTACTGTCTCTAACTGACCAGTATCTATCTATCCTACTGTCTCTAACTGACCAGTATCTATCTATCCTACTGTCTCTAACTGACCAGTATCTATCTATCCTACTGTCTCTAACTGACCAGTATCTATCTATCCTACTGTCTCTAACTGACCAGTATCTATCTATCCTACTGTCTCTAACTGACCAGTATCTATCTATCCTACTGTCTCTAACTGACCAGTATCTATCTATCCTACTGTCTCTAACTGACCAGTATCTATCTATCCTACTGTCTCTAACTGACCAGTATCTATCTATCCTACTGTCTCTAACTGACCAGTATCTATCTATCCTACTGTCTCTAACTGACCAGTATCTATCTATCCTACTGTCTCTAACTGACCACTATCTATCCTACTGTCTCTAACCCAGTATCTATCTATCCTACTTTCTCTAACTGACCAGTATCTATCCTACTGTCTCTAACTGACCAGTATCTATCCTACTGTCTCTAACTGACCAGTATCTATCCTACTGTCTCTAACTGACCAGTATCTATCTATCCTACTGTCTCTAACTGACCAGTATCTATCTATCCTACTGTCTCTAACTGACCAGTATCTATCCTACTGTCTCTAACTGACCAGTATCTATCCTACTGTCTCTAACTGACCAGTATCTATCTATCCTACTGTCTCTAACTGACCAGTATCTATCTATCCTACTGTCTCTAACTGACCAGTATCTATCTATCCTACTGTCTCTAACTGACCAGTATCTATCCTACTGTCTCTAACTGACCAGTATCTATCTATCCTACTGTCTCTAACTGACCAGTATCTATCTATCCTACTGTCTCTAACTGACCAGTATCTATCTATCCTACTGTCTCTAACTGACCAGTATCTATCTATCCTACTGTCTCTAACTGACCAGTATCTATCTATCTATCCTACTGTCTCTAACTGACCAGTATCTATCTATCCTACTGTCTCTAACTGACCAGTATCTATCTATCCTACTGTCTCTAACTGACCAGTATCTATCTATCCTACTGTCTCTAACTGACCAGTATCTATCTATCCTACTGTCTCTAACTGACCAGTATCTATCTATCCTACTGTCTCTAACTGACCAGTATCTATCTATCCTACTGTCTCTAACTGACCAGTATCTATCCTACTGTCTCTAACTGACCAGTATCTATCTATCCTACTGTCTCTAACTGACCAGTATCTATCTATCCTACTGTCTCTAACTGACCAGTATCTATCTATCCTACTGTCTCTAACTGACCAGTATCTATCCTACTGTCTCTAACTGACCAGTATCTATCTATCCTACTGTCTCTAACTGACCAGTATCTATCCTATGTCTCTAACTGACCAGTATCTATCTGACCAGTAACTGACTATCTATCCTACTGTCTCTAACTGACCAGTATCTATCTATCCTACTGTCTCTAACTGACCAGTATCTATCTATCCTACTGTCTCTAACTGACCAGTATCTATCTCCTACTGTCTCTAACTGACCAGTATCTATCTATCCTACTGTCTCTAACTGACCAGTATCTATCTATACTGTCTCTAACTGACCAGTATCTATCCTACTGTCTCTAACTGACCAGTATCTATCTATCCTACTGTCTCTAACTGACCAGTATCTATCTATCCTACTGTCTCTAACTGACCAGTATCTATCTATCCTACTGTCTCTAACTGACCAGTATCTATCTATCCTACTGTCTCTAACTGACCAGTATCTATCTATCCTACTGTCTCTAACCGACCAGTATCTATCCTACTGTCTCTAACTGACCAGTATCTATCTATCCTACTGTCTCTAACTGACCAGTATCTATCCTACTGTCTCTAACTGACCAGTATCTATCCTACTGTCTCTAACTGACCAGTATCTATCTATCCTACTGTCTCTAACTGACCAGTATCTATCCTACTGTCTCTAACTGACCAGTATCTATCCTACTGTCTCTAACTGACCAGTATCTATCTATCCTACTGTCTCTAACTGACCAGTATCTATCTATCCTACTGTCTCTAACTGACCAGTATCTATCCTACTGTCTCTAACTGACCAGTATCTATCCTACTGTCTCTAACTGACCAGTATCTATCCTACTGTCTCTAACTGACCAGTATCTATCCTACTGTCTCTAACTGACCAGTATCTATCTATCCTACTGTCTCTAACTGACCAGTATCTATCCTACTGTCTCTAACTGACCAGTATCTATCTATCCTACTGTCTCTAACTGACCAGTATCTATCCTACTGTCTCTAACTGACCAGTATCTATCTATCCTACTGTCTCTAACTGACCAGTATCTATCCTACTGTCTCTAACTGACCAGTATCTATCTATCCTACTGTCTCTAACTGACCAGTATCTATCTATCCTACTGTCTCTAACTGACCAGTATCTATCTATCCTACTGTCTCTAACTGACCAGTATCTATCTATCCTACTGTCTCTAACTGACCAGTATCTATCTATCTCTCTAACTGACTACTGTCTCTAACTGACCAGTATCTATCTATCTACTGTCTCTAACTGACCAGTATCTATCTATCCTACTGTCTCTAACTGACCAGTATCTATCTATCCTACTGTCTCTAACTGACCAGTATCTATCTATCCTACTGTCTCTAACTGACCAGTATCTATCTATCCTACTGTCTCTAACTGACCAGTATCTATCTATCCTACTGTCTCTAACTGACCAGTATCTATCTATCCTACTGTCTCTAACTGACCAGTATCTATCCTACTGTCTCTAACTGACCAGTATCTATCTATCCTACTGTCTCTAACTGACCAGTATCTATCTATCCTACTGTCTCTAACTGACCAGTATCTATCTATCCTACTGTCTCTAACTGACCAGTATCTATCTATCCTACTGTCTCTAACTGACCAGTATCTATCTATCCTACTGTCTCTAACTGACCAGTATCTATCTATCCTACTGTCTCTAACTGACCAGTATCTATCTATCCTACTGTCTCTAACTGACCAGTATCTATCTATCCTACTGTCTCTAACTGACCAGTATCTATCTATCCTACTGTCTCTAACTGACCAGTATCTATCTATCCTACTGTCTCTAACTGACCAGTATCTATCTATCCTACTGTCTCTAACTGACCAGTATCTATCTATCCTACTGTCTCTAACTGACCAGTATCTATCTATCCTACTGTCCAGTATCTATCTATCCTACTGTCTCTAACTGACCAGTATCTATCTATCTCTAACTGTCCAGTCTATCTATCCTACTGTCCAGTGATCAGTATCTATCCTACTGTCTCTAACTGACCAGTATCTATCTATCCTACTGTCTCTAACTGACCAGTATCTATCTATCCTACTGTCTCTAACTGACCAGTATCTATCTATCCTACTGTCTCTAACTGACCAGTATCTATCTATCCTACTGTCTCTAACTGACCAGTATCTATCTATCCTACTGTCTCTAACTGACCAGTATCTATCTATCCTATCCTAACTGACCAGTCTATCCTACTAAACTGACCAGTATCTATCCTACTGTCTCTAACTGACCAGTATCTATCTATCCTACTGTCTCTAACTGACCAGTATCTATCTATCCTACTGTCTCTAACTGACCAGTATCTATCTATCCTACTGTCTCTAACTGACCAGTATCTATCCTACTGTCTCTAACTGACCAGTATCTATCTATCCTACTGTCTCTAACTGACCAGTATCTATCCTATCCTGTCTCTAACTGACCAGTATCTATCTATCCTACTGTCTCTAACTGACCAGTATCTATCTACTGTCTCTACTGACTATCTATCTGACCAGTCTCTAACTATCCTACTGTCTCTAACTGACCAGTATCTATCTATCCTACTGTCTCTAACTGACCAGTATCTATCTATCTCTAACTGTCTATCTATCCTACTGACCAGTATCTATCCTACTGTCTCTAACTGACCAGTATCTATCTATCCTACTGTCTCTAACTGACCAGTATCTATCTATCCTAACTGTCTCCTAACTCTAACTGACCAGTATCTATCCTACTGTCTCTAACTGACCAGTATCTATCCTACTGTCTCTAACTGACCAGTATCTATCCTACTGTCTCTAACTGACCAGTATCTATCCTACTGTCTCTAACTGACCAGTATCTATCTATCCTACTGTCTCTAACTGACCAGTATCTATCTATCCTACTGTCTCTAACTGACCAGTATCTATCTATCCTACTGTCTCTAACTGACCAGTATCTATCTATCCTACTGTCTCTAACTGACCAGTATCTATCCTACTGTCTCTAACTGACCAGTATCTATCCTACTGTCTCTAACTGACCAGTATCTATCTATCCTACTGTCTCTAACTGACCAGTATCTATCTATCCTACTGTCTCTAACTGACCAGTATCTATCTATCCTACTGTCTCTAACTGACCAGTATCTATCTATCCTACTGTCTCTAACTGACCAGTATCTATCTATCCTACTGTCTCTAACTGACCAGTATCTATCTATCCTACTGTCTCTAACTGACCAGTATCTATCCTACTGTCTCTAACTGACCAGTATCTATCTATCCTACTGTCTCTAACTGACCAGTATCTATCCTATCCTAACTGACCAGTCTATCTAACTGACCAGTATCTCCTATCTATCCTACTGTCTCTCTCTAACTGACCAGTATCTATCTATCCTACTGTCTCTAACTGACCAGTATCTATCTATCCTACTGTCTCTAACTGACCAGTATCTATCCCTACTGTCTCTAACTGACCAGTATCTATCTATCCTACTGTCTCTACTGTCTCTAACTGACCAGTATCTCTATCCTATCTAACTACCAGTGTCTCTAACTGACCAGTATCTATCTATCCTACTGTCCTACTGACCAGTCTCTATCCTACTGTCTCTAACTGACCAGTATCTATCTATCCTACTGTCTCTAACTGACCAGTATCTATCTATCCTACTGTCTCTAACTGACCAGTATCTATCTATCCTACTGTCTCTAACTGACCAGTATCTATCTATCCTACTGTCTCTAACTGACCAGTATCTATCTATCCTACTGTCTCTAACTGACCAGTATCTATCTATCCTACTGTCTCTAACTGACCAGTATCTATCCTACTCTCTAACTGTCTATCCTAACTGACCAGTATCTATCTATCCTACTGTCTCCTAACTGACCAGTATCTATCTATCCTACTGTCTCTAACTGACCAGTATCTATCTATCCTACTGTCTCTAACTGACCAGTATCTATCTATCCTACTGTCTCTAACTGACCAGTCTCTAACTCCAGTATCTATCCTACTGTCTCTAACTGACCAGTATCTATCTATCCTACTGTCTCTAACTGACCAGTATCTATCCTACTGTCTCTAACTGACCAGTATCTATCCTACTGTCTCTAACTGACCAGTATCTATCTATCCTACTGTCTCTAACTGACCAGTATCTATCCTACTGTCTCTAACTGACCAGTATCTATCCTACTGTCTCTAACTGACCAGTATCTATCTATCCTACTGTCTCTAACTGACCAGTATCTATCCTACTGTCTCTAACTGACCAGTATCTATCCTACTGTCTCTAACTGACCAGTATCTATCCTACTGTCTCTAACTGACCAGTATCTATCTATCCTACTGTCTCTAACTGACCAGTATCTATCTATCCTACTGTCTCTAACTGACCAGTATCTATCTATCCTACTGTCTCTAACTGACCAGTATCTATCTATCCTACTGTCTCTAACTGACCAGTATCTATCTGTCTTGATGTTTCTAACAGCTGAATACCAACAGTGTTTCAGCCACATTGTAAATGCACCTTAATCGCTAACCAATTTAATTTACAACTCATACTGAGTTTATATCTAATTTAAGTGATCACTGAAGTAAAAAAAATAATTTAAGCTCTTTTTCAATCAGGCATAAACCTTAGGTACCCCCTGAAGGACATGAGGACCCTTGTTGAAACAGATCCAAAATGGCTGCCATCTCTCACTGTAGCCCAGTTTCCCTGGTGATGTCTTCTGTGGCTGTTGTCTAAGTGAAACTGTTTATTTTAATTTTATATATATATATATGTGAATGTTTGTTTGAAAGTGCACATACTGGTCATATTTATACAACAACAGCCCCTGTGTGAAAACTACAACAAACTATAAACCAAAAAGGATTCAATCTGTGTTGTTTTATTCTACACTTCTAACACCGTGTAACTATGTTTTGGTTCTAGCGTCTCAAATGGTGCCCTGTTCCCTGTGTAGTGCACTACTTCCTATTGACACTGGTCTAAAGTAGTGCACTACTTCTGATCAAAGCCGTTGACACGCTGGTCTATAGTAGTACCACTATATAGGGAATAGGGCTCTGGTCTATAGTAGTACCACTATATAGGGAATAGGGCTCTGGTCTATAGTAGTACCACTATATAGGGAATAGGGCTCTGGTCTATAATAGTACCACTATATAGGAATAGGGCTCTGGTCTATAATAGTGCACTATATAGGGAATAGGGCTCTGGTCTATAGTAGTGCACTATATAGGGAATAGGGCTCTGGTCTATAATAGTGCACTATATAGGGAATAGGGCTCTGGTCTATAGTAGTTCACTATATAGGGAATAGGGCTCTGGTCTATAATAGTTCACTATATAGGGAATAGGGCTCTGGTCTATAATAGTTCACTATATAGGGAATAGGGCTCTGGTCTATAATAGTTCACTATATAGGGAACAGGGCTCTGGTCTATAATAGTCTATATAGGAATAGGCTCTGGTCTATAATAGTGCACTATAGGAATAGGGCTCTGGTCTATAATAGTGCACTCCTATAGGGAATAGGGCTCTGGTCTATAGTAGTTCACTATATAGGAATAGGGCTCTGGTCTATAGTAGTGCACTATATAGGGAATAGGGCTCTGGTCTATAATAGTGCACTATATAGGAATAGGGCTCTGGTCTATAGTAGTACACTATATAGGAATAGGGCTCTGGTCTATAGTAGTGCACTATATAGGAATAGGGCTCTGGTCTATAATAGTCTGGTCTACTATATAGGGAATAGGGCCCTGGTCTATAGTAGTTCACTATATAGGGAATAGGGCTCTGGTCTATAATAGTGCACTATATAGGAATAGGGCTCTGGTCTATAGTAGTTCACTATATAGGGAATAGGGCTCTGGTCTATAGTAGTTCACTATATAGGGAATAGGGCTCTGGTCTATAGTAGTGCACTATATAGGGAATAGGGCTCTGGTCTATAATAGTACACTATATAGGGAATAGGGCTCTGGTCTATAGTAGTACACAATATAGGGAACAGGGCTCTGGTCTATAGTAGTTCACTATATAGGAATAGGGCTCTGGTCTATAGTAGTTCACTATATAGGGAATAGGGCTCTGGTCTATAATAGTGCACTATATAGGAATAGGCTCTGGTCTATAGTAGTACACAATATAGGAACAGGTCTCTGGTCTATAGTAGTAGGGAATAGGGCACTATATAGGGAATAGGGCTCTGGTCTATAATAGTGCACTATATAGGGAATAGGGCTCTGGTCTATAGTAGTACACAATATAGGGAACAGGGCTCTGGTCTATAGTAGTGCACTATATAGGAATAGGGCTCTGGTCTATAGTAGTTCACTATATAGGGAATAGGGCTCTGGTCACTAGTAGTTCACTATATAGGGAATAGGGCTCTGGTCTATAGTAGTACACAATATAGGGAACAGGGCTCTGGTCTATAGTAGTTCACTATATAGGAATAGGGCTCTGGTCTATAGTAGTTCACTATATAGGGAATAGGGCTCTGGTCTATAGTAGTATACAAGTATAGGGAACAGGGCTCTGGTCTATAGTAGTGCACTATATAGGAATAGGGCTCTGGTCTATAGTAGTACACAATATAGGGAACAGGGCTCTGGTCTATAGTAGTGCACTATATAGGGAATAGGGCTCTGGTCTATAGTAGTTCACTATATAGGAATAGGGCTCTGGTATATAGTAGTACCACTATATAGAGAATAGGGCTCTGGTCACTAGTAGTTCACTATATAGGGAATAGGGCTCTGGTCTATAGTAGTTCACTATGTAGGGAATAGGGCTCTGGTCTATAGTAGTACCACTATATAGGGAATAGGGCTCTGGTCTGTAGTAGTGTACTATATAGGGAATAGGGCTCTGGTCTGTAGTAGTGTACTATATAGGGAATAGGGCTCTGGTCTATAGTAGTGTACTATATAGGGAATAGGGTCCTGGTCACTAGTAGTTCACTATATAGGGAATAGGGCTCTGGTCTATAGTAGTACCACTATATAGGGAATAGGGCTCTGGTCACTAGCACACTATATAGGGAATAGGGCTCTGGTCACTAGTAGTTCACTATATAGGGATTAGGGCTCTGGTCACTAGTAGTTCACTATATAAGGAATAGGGCTCTGGTCTATAATAGTGCACTATATAGGGAATAGGGCTCTGGTCTATAATAGTTCACTATATAGGGAATAGGGCTCTGGTCTATAATAGTTCACTATATAGGGAATAGGGCTCTGGTCTATAATAGTTCACTATATAGGGAATAGGGCTCTGGTCTATAATAGTGCACTATATAGGGAATAGGGCTCTGGTCTATAGTAGTTCACTATATAAGGAATAGGGCTCTGGTCTAAAGTAGTGCACTATATAGGGAATAGGGCTCTGGTCTAAAGTAGTGTACTACATAGGGAATAGGGTGCCATAGGGCTCTGGTCTAAAGTAGTGTACTACATAGGGAATAGGGTGCCATAGGGCTCTGGTCTAAAGTAGTGTACTACATAGGGAATAGGGCTCTGGTCTAAAGTAGCACCACTACATAGGGAATAGGGCTCTGGTCTAAAGTAGTACCACTACATAGGGAATAGGGTGCCACAGGGCTCTGGTCTAAAGTAGTGTACTACATAGGGAATAGGGTGCCACAGGGCTCTGGTCTAAAGTAGTGCAGTACATAGGGAATAGGGTGCCATTTGAGACGTTACCCCCAACGAGAAGATGAAATGTAAACGTGTTTGTTTGTTTGTTTGTTTGTTTGTTTGAGGAGACACTAATAAAGTCACGGAGGGACATGTCGTTCCTGTCGTCACAGACTGAATTAAAAGATGGGGAAAGTTCCATGTTTATTGTTGTCCTTCGTCATTATTATCATTATTATTATTATTATGAGACAAAATCATTAAAAAAACATCTCCCATGAGGAAGTGCTGAGTGCTACGGTATGTACCGTGTCAGAGTGAAAATGGTGGATGACAACAGCACCACTATTCTCTATAATCTACTCCTCTCGTGACCAGAGTCAACTATATCATTTACAGTTACAGCTCTTCAATCATTGGTTCTTCTCTGGTGGTTCTGAAAGCAGGTGATTGGTTCTTCTCTGGTGTTTCTGAAAGCAGGTGATTGGTTCTTCTCTGGTGGTTCCGAAAGCAGGTGATTGGTTCTTCTCTGGTGTTTCTGAAAGCAGGTGATTGGTTCTTCTCTGGTGTTTCCGAAAGCAGGTGATTGGCAGCTACAGCTTGAGCTCTTTGATCATTGGCTGTCCCTTCAGGCCCAGTAGCAGGTTGTTGGCTGCCAGAGCAGACATGGCATTACGTGTGGAGTAGGACGCACTGGCAATGTGGGGGAGGATCACTGGAGAGAGAGAGAGAGAGATGAGAGGATCACTGGAGAGAGAGAGATGAGAGGATCACTGGAGAGAGAGAGAGATGAGAGGATCACTGGAGAGAGAGAGATGAGAGGATCACTGGAGAGAGAGAGATGAGAGGATCACTGGAGAGAGAGAGATGAGAGGATCACTGGAGAGAGAGAGATGAGAGGATCACTGGAGAGAGAGATGAGAGGGAGGATCACTGGAGAGAGAGATGAGAGGATCACTGGAGAGAGAGAGATGAGGGGGAGGATCACTGGAGAGAGAGATGAGAGGGAGGATCACTGGAGAGAGAGAGATGAGAGGGAGGATCACTGGAGAGAGAGATGAGAGGGAGGATCACTGGAGAGAGAGAGAGATGAGAGGGAGGATCACTGGAGAGAGAGAGAGATGAGGGGAGGATCACTGGAGAGAGAGATGAGAGGATCACTGGAGAGAGAGAGAGAGATATGAGAGGATCACTGGAGAGAGAGAGATGGGAGAGGGAGGGATCACTGGAACAGGCAGAGGGAGGACTGACAACAGTAATAAACAGGCAGTACAGGACTGACAACAGTATTAAACAGGCAGTACAGGACTGACAACAGTAATAAATGAAACAGGCAGTACAGACTGACAACAGTAATAAACAGGCAGTACAGGACTGACAACAGTAATAAATGAAACAGGCAGTACAGGACTGACAACAGTAATAAACAGGCAGGGACTGACAACAGTATTAAACAGGCAGTACAGGACTGACAACAGTAATAAACAGGCAGTACAGGACTGACAACAGTATTAAACAGGCAGTACAGGACTGACAACAGTAATAAACAGGCAGTACAGGACTGACAACAGTAATAAACAGGCAGTACAGGACTGACAACAGTAATAAACAGGCAGTACAGGACTGACAACAGTAATAAACAGGCAGTACAGGACTGACAACAGTAATAAACAGGCAGTACAGGACTGACAACAGTAATAAACAGGCAGTACAGGACTGACAACAGTATTAAACAGGCAGTACAGGACTGACAACAGTAATAAATGAAACAGGAAATAGCAGGGTGAACTTGGTCGAGACTCTGAACCAATCACGCCCCGTGTTTATACTCACCACAGTTGTTAAGGGTGAAGAGCGGGTGGCTGGTGGGCAGGGGTTCAGGGACGGTGACGTCGAGTCCAGCTCCCGCTATCTGACCGCTGGACAGGGCTTCATACAGATCCTCCTGGTCTACCACCCCTCCTCTACCACACACAGCCATCACCATGTTACTGTCTACCACACACAGCCATCATCATGTTACTGTTTACCACCCCTTCTCTACCACACACAGCCATCACCATGTTACTGTCTACCACACACAGCCATCACCATGTTACTGTCTACCACCCTCCTCTACCACACACAGCCATCACCATGTTACTGTCTACCACCCCTCCTCTACCACACACAGCCATCACCATGTTACTGTCTACCACACACAGCCATCATGTTACTGTCTACCACACAGCCATCACCATGTTACTGTCTACCACCCCTTCTCTACCACACAGCCATCACCATGTTACTGTCTACCACCCTCCTACCACCACACAGCCATCACCATGTTACTGTCTCCTCTACCACACACAGCCATCATGTTACTGTCTACACACAGCCATCACCATGTTACCTACCACCCCTTCTCTACCACACACAGCCATCACCATGTTACTGTCTACCACCCCTTCTCTACCACACACAGCCATCACCATGTTACTGTCTACCACCCCTCCTCTACCACACACAGCCATCATCATGTTACTGTCTACCACCCCTCCTCTACCACACACAGCCATCACCATGTTACTGTCTACCACCCCTCCTCTACCATACACAGCCATCATCATGTTACTGTCTACCACCCCCTCTACCACACACAGCCATCACCATGTTACTGTCTACCACACACAGCCATCACCATGTTACTGTCTACCACCCTCCTCTACCACACACAGCCATCATCATGTTACTGTCTACCACCCTCCTCTACCACACACAGCATCACCATGTTACTGTCTACCACACACAGCCATCATCATGTTACTGTCTACCACCCCTCCTCTACCACACACAGCCATCACCATGTTACTGTCTACCACCCCTTCTCTACCACACACAGCCATCACCATGTTACTGTCTACCACCCCTCCTCTACCACACACAGCCATCATCATGTTACTGTCTACCACCCCTCCTCTACCACACACAGCCATCACCATGTTACTGTCTACCACCCCTCCTCTACCACACACAGCCATCATCATGTTACTGTCTACCACCCCTCCTCTACCACACACAGCCATCATCATGTTACTGTCTACCACACACAGCCATCATCATGTTACTGTCTACCACCCCTCCTCTACCACACACAGCCATCATCATGTTACTGTCTACCACACACAGCCATCATCATGTTACTGTCTACCACCCCTCCTCTACCACACACAGCCATCATCATGTTACTGTCTACCACCCCTCCTCTACCACACAGCCATCATCATGTTACTGTCTACCACCCCCTCTACCACACACAGCCATCATCATGTTACTGTCTACCACCCTCCTCTACCACACAGCCATCACCATGTTACTGTCTACCACCCTCCTCTACCACACACAGCCATCATCATGTTACTGTCTACCACCCCTCCTCTACCACACACAGCCATCACCATGTTACTGTCTACCACCCCTCCTCTACCACACACAGCATCACCATGTTACTGTCTACCACACCACAGCCATCACCATGTTACTGTCTACCACCCCTCTACCACACACAGCATCACCATGTACCACACACAGCCATCATCATGTTACTGTCTACCACACACAGCCATCATCATGTTACTGTCTACCACCCAGCCATCATCATGTTACTGTCTACCACACACAGCCATCACCATGTTACTGTCTACCACCCCTCCTCTACCACACACAGCCATCACCATGTTACTGTCTACCACCCCTCCTCTACCACACACAGCCATCATCATGTTACTGTCTACCACCCCTCCTCTACCACACACAGCCATCACCATGTTACTGTCTACCACCCCTCCTCTACCACACACAGCATCACCATGTTACTGTCTACCACACACAGCCATCACCATGTTACTGTCTACCACCCCTCCTCTACCACACACAGCATCACCATGTTACTGTCTACCACCCCTCCTCTACCACACACAGCATCACCATGTTACTGTCTACCACCCCTCCTCTACACACAGCCATCATGTTACTGTCTACCACCCTCCTCTACCACACACAGCCATCATCATGTTACTGTCTACCACCCCTCCTCTACCACACACAGCCATCACCATGTTACCATGTTCACCATGTTATTGTCTACTACCCCTCCACTACCACACACAGCCATTGTGTGTGTGTGTGTGTGTGTGTGTGTGTGTGTGTGTGTGTGTGTGTGTGTGTGTGTGTGTGTGTGTGTGTGTGTGTGTGTGTGTGTGTGTGTGTGTGTGTGTGTGTGTGTGTGTCTTGGTCACCTGCTGGTGTTGATGAAGATGGAGGTATTCTTCATTTTGGAGAACAGGTCCTTGTTACAGATGTCTTTAGTCTCTGGTGTCAGAGCACAACACACTGACAGGAAGTCAGACTGACTGGCCAACTCATCCATAGAGACTAGAGGGAGAGAGGACAACACACTGTCAGGAAGTCAGACTGACTGGCCAACTCATCCATAGAGACTAGAGGGAGAGAGGGAGAGAGGACAACATACTGTCAGGAAGTCAGACTGACTGGCCAACTCATCCATAGAGACTAGAGGGAGAGAGGACAACACACTGACAGGAAGTCAGACTGACTGGCCAACTCATCCATAGAGACTAGAGGGAGAGAGGGAGAGAGGACAACACACTGTCAGGAAGTCAGACTGACTGGCCAGCTCATCCATAGAGACTAGAGGGAGAGAGGACAACATACTGTTAGGAAGTCAGACTGACTGGCCAACTCATCCATAGAGACTAGAGGGAGAGAGGACAATACACTGTTAGGAAGTCAGACTGACTGGCCAACTCATCCATAGAGACTAGAGGGAGAGAGGGAGAGAGGACAACACACTGACAGGAAGTCAGACTGACTGGCCAACTCATCCATAGAGACTAGAGGGAGAGAGGACAACATACTGTTAGGAAGTCAGACTGACTGGCCAACTCATCCATAGAGACTAGAGGGAGAGAGGACAACATACTGACAGGAAGTCAGACTGACTGGCCAACTCATCCATAGAGACTAGAGAGAGAGAGGGAGAGAGGACAACACACTGACAGGAAGTCAGACTGACTGACCAGCTCATCCATAGAGACTAGAGGGAGAGAGGACAACACACTGTTAGGAAGTCAGACTGACTGGCCAACTCATCCATAGAGACTAGAGGGAGAGAGGGAGAGACAACACACTGTCAGGAAGTCAGACTGACTGGCCAACTCATCCATAGAGACTAGAGGGAGAGAGGACAACATACTGACAGGAAGTCAGACTGACTGGCCAACTCATCCATAGAGACTAGAGGGAGAGAGGACAACACACTGTCAGGAAGTCAGACTGACTGGCCAACTCATCCATAGAGACTAGAGGGAGAGAGGACAACACACTGACAGGAAGTCAGACTGACTGGCCAACTCATCCATAGAGACTAGAGGGAGAGAGAGAGAACATACACTGTCAGGAAGTCAGACTGACTGGCCAACTCATCCATAGAGACTAGAGGGAGAGAGGGAGAGAGGACAACACACTGACAGGAAGTCAGACTGACTGGCCAACTCATCCATAGAGACTAGAGGGAGAGAGGACAACATACAGTCAGGAAGTCAGACTGACTGGCCAGCTCATCCATAGAGACTAGAGGAGAGAGGGAGAGGACAACACACTGACAGGAAGTCAGACTGACTGGCCAACTCATCCATAGAGACTAGAGGGAGAGAGGGCAACATACAGTCAGGAAGTCAGACTGACTGGCCAACTCATCCATAGAGACTAGAGGGAGAGAGGACAACACACTGTCAGGAAGTCAGACTGACAGGAAGAGGGAGAGAGGACAACATACAGTCAGGAAGTCAGACTGACTGGCCAACTCATCCATAGAGACTAGAGGGAGAGGACAACATACTGACAGGAAGTCAGACTGACTGGCCAACTAATCCATAGAGACTGTAGGGAGAGAGGACAACATACTGACAGGAAGTCAGACTGACTGGCCAACTCATCCATAGAGACTAGAGGGAGAGAGGACAACACACAGACAGGAAGTCAGACTGACTGGCCAACTCATCCATAGAGACTAGAGGGAGAGAGGACAACATACTGACAGGAAGTCAGACTGACTGGCCAACTCATCCATAGAGACTAGAGGGAGAGAGGACAACATACTGACAGGAAGTCAGACTGACTGGCCAATTCATCCATAGAGACTAGAGGGAGAGAGGACAACACACTGACAGGAAGTCAGACTGACTGGCCAACTCATCCATAGAGACTAGAGGGAGAGAGGACAACACACTGACAGGAAGTCAGACTGACTGGCCAACTCATCCATAGCATTCAGCATCAAGTCTAGGAATCTCTCAACATATCTCAGTGGTACCATATTCCCCACTAAACCATATCTCAGTGGTACCATATTCCCTATTAAACCATATCTCAGTGGTACCATATTCCCCATACCTCAGTGGTACCATATTCCCCATATCTCAGTGGTACCATATTCCCCATATCTCAGTGGTACCATATTCCCCCGCTATCTCAGTGGTACCATATTCCTCATTACACCATATCTCAGTGGTACCATATTCCCCATATCTCAGTGGTACCTTATTCCCCATTAACACCATATCTCAGTGGTACCATATTCCTCATTAAACCATATCTCAGTGGTACCATATTCCTCATTAAACCATATCTCAGTGGTGCCATATTCCCCATTACACCATATCTCAGTGGTACCATATTCCTCATATCTCAGTGGTACCATATTCCCCATATCTCAGTGGTACCATATTCCCCATATCTCAGTGGTACCATATTCCCCATATCTCAGTGGTACCATATTCCTCATTACACCATATCTCAGTGGTACCATATTCCCCATATCTCAGTGGTACCATATTCCTCATTACACCATATCTCAGTGGTACCATATTCCCCATATCTCAGTGGTACCATATTCCCCATTAACACCATATCTCAGTGGTACCATATTCCTCATTAAACCATATCTCAGTGGTACCATATTCCCATATCTCAGTGGTACCATATTCCCCATATCTCAGTGGTACCATATTCCTCATTACACCATATCTCAGTGGTACCATATTCCCCATATCTCAGTGGTACCTTATTCCCCATTAACACCATATCTCAGTGGTACCATATTCCTCATTAAACCATATCTCAGTGGTACCATATTCCCCATATCTCAGTGGTACCATATTCCTCATTAAACCATATCTCAGTGGTACCATATTCCCCATTAACACCATATCTCAGTGGTACCATATTCCTCATTAAACCATATCTCAGTGGTGCCATATTCCCCATTACACCATATCTCAGTGGTACCATATTCCTCATTACACCATATCTCAGTGGTACCATATTCCCCATTACACCATATCTCAGTGGTACCATATTCCCCACTAAACCATATCTCAGTGGTGCCATATTCCCCATTAACACCATATCTCAGTGGTACCATATTCCCCATATCTCAGTGGTACCATATTCTATATCTCAGTGGTACCATATTCCCCACTAAACCATATCTCAGTGGTACCATATTCCCCATATCTCAGTGGTACCATATTCCCCACTAAACCATATCTCAGTGGTACCATATTCCCCATATCTCAGTGGTACCATATTCCCCTAAACCATATCTCAGTGGTACCATATTCCCCATATCTCAGTGGTACCTTATTCCCCATTAACACCATATCTCAGTGGTACCATATTCCTCATTAAACCATATCTCAGTGGTACCATATTCCTCATTAAACCATATCTCAGTGGTGCCATATTCCCCATTACACCATATCTCAGTGGTACCATATTCCTCATTACACCATATCTCAGTGGTACCATATTCCCCATTAAACCATATCTCAGTGGTACCATATTCCCCATATCTCAGTGGTACCATATTCCCCATATCTCAGTGGTACCATATTCCCCACTAAACCATATCTCAGTGGTACCATATTCCTCATTAAACCATATCTCAGTGGTACCTTATTCCCCATTAACACCATATCTCAGTGGTACCATATTCCTCATTACACCATATCTCAGTGGTACCATATTCCCCATATCTCAGTGGTACCATATTCCCCATTACACCATATCTCAGTGGTACCATATTCCCCATTACACCATATCTCAATGGTACCATATTCCCCACTAAACCATATCTCAGTGGTACCATATTCCCCATTACACCATATCTCAGTGGTACCATATTCCCTATTAAACCATATCTCAGTGGTACCATATTCCCCATATCTCAGTGGTACCATATTCCCACTAAACCATATCTGAGTGGTACCATATTCCCTATTAAACCATATCTCAGTGGTACCATATTCCCCATATCTCAATGGTACCATATTCCCCACTAAACCATATCTCAGTGGTACCATATTCCCCATATCTCAGTGGTACCATATTCCCCATATCTCAGTGGTACCATATTCCCCATATCTCAGTGGTACCATATTCCCCATATCTCAGTGGTACCATATTCCCCATTAACACCATATCTCAGTGGTACCATATTCCCCATTACACCATATCTCAGTGGTACCATATTCCCCATTAACACCATATCTCAGTGGTACCATATTCCCTATTAAACCATATCTCAGTGGTACCATATTCCCCATACCTCAGTGGTACCATATTCCCCATATCTCAGTCGTACCATATTCCCCATTAACACCATATCTCAGTGGTACCATATTCCCTATTAAACCATATCTCAGTGGTACCATATTCCCCATATATCAATGGTACCATATTCCCCACTAAACCATATCTCAGTGGTACCATATTCCCTATTAAACCATATCTCAGTGGTACCATATTCCCCATACCTCAGTGGTACCATATTCCCCATATCTCAGTGGTACCATATTCCTCATTAAACCATATCTCAGTGGTACCATATTCCCCATTAACACCATATCTCAGTGGTACCATATTCCCCATTACACCATATCTCAGTGGTACCATATTCCCCATTACACCATATCTCAGTGGTACCATATTCCCCATTACACCATATCTCAGTGGTACCATATTCCCCATTACACCATATCTCAGTGGTACCATATTCCCCATTACACCATATCTCAGTGGTACCATATTCCCCATTACACCATATCTCAGTGGTACCATATTCCCCATTAACACCATATCTCAGTGGTACCATATTCCTCATTAAACCATATCTCAGTGGTACCATATTCCCCATATCTCAGTGGTACCATATTCTATATCTCAGTGGTACCATATTCCCCATTAACACCATATCTCAGTGGTACCATATTCCCCACTAAACCATATCTCAGTGGTACCATATTCCCCATTACACCATATCTCAGTGGTACCATATTCCTCATTAAACCATATCTCAGTGGTACCATATTCCCCATATCTCAGTGGTACCATATTCCCCATATCTCAGTGGTACCATATTCCCCATATCTCAGTGGTACCATATTCCCCATTAACACCATATCTCAGTGGTACCATATTCCCCATTAACACCATATCTCAGTGGTACCATATTCCCCATATCTCAGTGGTACCATATTCCCCATATCTCAGTGGTACCATATTCTCCATATCTCAGTGGTACCATATTCCCCATTAAACCATATCTCAGTGGTACCATATTCCCCATTACACCATATCTCAGTGGTACCATATTCACCATATCTCAGTGGTACCATATTCCCCATTACACCATATCTCAGTGGTACCATATTCCCCATATCTCAGTGGTACCATATTCCCCATTACACCATATCTCAGTGGTACCATATTCCCCATTACACCATATCTCAGTGGTACCATATTCCCATTACACCATATCTCAGTGGTACCATATTCCCCATTACACCATATCTCAGTGGTACCATATTCCCCATTACACCATATCTCAGTGGTACCATATTCCCCATTAACACCATATCTCAGTGGTACCATATTCCCCATTACACCATATCTCAGTGGTACCATATTCCCCATATCTCAGTGGTACCATATTCCCCATATCTCAGTGGTACCATATTCCCCATATCTCAGTGGTACCATATTCCCCACTACACCATATCTCAGTGGTACCATATTCCCCATATCTCAGTGGTACCATATTCCCCATATCTCAGTGGTACCATATTCCCCATTACACCATATCTCAGTGGTACCATATTCCCCATTACACCATATCTCAGTGGTGCCATATTCCCCCATTACACCATATCTCAGTGGTACCATATTCCCCATTACACCATATCTCAGTGGTACCATATTCCCCATTACACCATATCTCAGTGGTACCATATTCCCCATTAACACCATATCTCAGTGGTACCATATTCCTCATTAAACCATATCTCAGTGGTACCATATTCCCCATATCTCAGTGGTACCATATTCCCACTAAACCATATCTCAGTGGTACCATATTCCCCATTACACCATATCTCAGTGGTACCATATTCCCCATTACACCATATCTCAGTGGTACCATATTCCTCATTAAACCATATCTCAGTGGTACCATATTCCCCATATCTCAGTGGTACCATATTCTATATCTCAGTGGTACCATATTCCCCATATCTCAGTGGTACCATATTCCCATTAAAACCATATCTCAGTGGTACCATATTCCTCATTAAACCATATCTCAGTGGTACCATATTCCCCATTAACACCATATCTCAGTGGTACCATATTCCCCATATCTCAGTGGTACCATATTCTCCATATCTCAGTGGTACCATATTCCCCATTAAACCATATCTCAGTGGTACCATATTCCCCATTACACCATATCTCAGTGGTACCATATTCACCATATCTCAGTGGTACCATATTCCCCATTACACCATATCTCAGTGGTACCATATTCCCCATATCTCAGTGGTACCATATTCCCCCATTACACCATATCTCAGTGGTACCATATTCCCCATTACACCATATCTCAGTGGTACCATATTCCCCATTACACCATATCTCAGTGGTACCATATTCCCATTACACCATATCTCAGTGGTACCATATTCCCCATTACACCATATCTCAGTGGTACCATATTCCCCATTAACACCATATCTCAGTGGTACCATATTCCCCATTACACCATATCTCAGTGGTACCATATTCCCCATATCTCAGTGGTACCATATTCCCATATCTCAGTGGTACCATATTCCCCATATCTCAGTGGTACCATATTCCCCATATCTCAGTGGTACCATATTCCCTAAACCATATCTCAGTGGTACCATATTCCCATATCTCAGTGGTACCATATTCACCATATCTCAGTGGTACCATATTCCCATGTCTCAGTGGTACCATATTCCCCATATCTCAGTGGTACCTTATTCCCCATTACACCATATCTCAGTGGTACCATATTCCTATTAAAACCATATCTCAGTGGTACCATATTCCCTATTAAACCATATCTCAGTGGTACCATATTCCCCATATCTCAGTGGTACCATATTCCCCATTACACCATATCTCAGTGCTCCGTACCATATTCTGCGTCGATCAAACTGGCCAGCTCTGGTCGGGGAGCCACGTCCGTGTAGATGAACTTCTTAACCTTGAACGGCTTCAGACGCTCAGCGATAGCCACTCCTGTCACACACACACACACACACACACACACACACACACACACACACACACACACACACACACACACACACACACACACACACACACACACACACACACACACACACACACACACACACCATGAGGTTATGTTGTTCTTTTCCCTTGATAGTTGAGGGTTTTTTCACTGACCATAGTGTGTGTGTGTGTGTGTGTGTGTGTGTGTGTGTGTGTGTGTGTGTGTGTGTGTGTGTGTGTGTGTTACTCACCGATCCTGCCCAGTCCCAGGATTCCCACGGTGCTGTTAGCCAGCTCATATCCACACAGCCACAGAGTCCTCCACGTTCCCCATCCACCACTGGACAGGGACACACAGAGAGAAGGTCTGTGTGTGTGTGTGTGTGTGTGTCTTGGCTGTGTCTATCAGTCTCCTGGAGGTGGTCTGTGTGTGTGTGTGTGTGTGTGTGCGTGTGTGTGGTTCCTACCTCTTGGCTTCATGCGTAGCCTCTATCAGTCTCCTGGAGGTGGTCAGTGTGTGTGTGTGTGTGTGTTCCTACCTCTTGGCTTCATGCGTAGCCTCTATCAGTCTCCTGGAGGTGGTCAGTGTGTGTGTGTGTGTGTTGTTCCTACCTCTTGGCTTCATGCGTAGCCTCTATCAGTCTCCTGGAGGTGGTCAGTGTGTGTGTGTGTGTGTGTTCCTACCTCTTGGCTTCATGCGTAGCCTCTATCAGTCTCCTGGAGGTGGTCAGTGTGTGTGTGTGTGTGTGTGTGTGTGTGTGTACCTCTTGGCTTCATGCGTAGCCTCTATCAGTCTCCTGGAGGTGGTCAGTGTGTGTGTGTGTGTGTGTGTGTGTGTGTGTGTGTGTGTGTTCCTACCTCTTGGCTTGTGTGTGTGTGTGTGTGTGTGTTCATGCGTAGCCTCTATCAGTCTCCTGGAGGTGGTCAGTGTGTGTGTGTGTTCCTACCTCTTGGCTTCATGCGTAGCCTCTATCAGTCTCCTGGAGGTGGTCAGTGTGTGTGTGTGTGTGTGTGTGTGTGTTCCTACCTCTTGGCTTCATGCGTAGCCTCTATCAGTCTCCTGGAGGTGGTCAGTGTGTGTGTGTGTGTGTTCCTACCTCTTGGCTTCATGCGTAGCCTCTATCAGTCTCCTGGAGGTGGTCAGTGTGTGTGTGTGTGTGTTCCTCTCCTGACCCTCTTGGCTTCATGCGTAGCCTCTATCAGTCTCCTGGAGGTGGTCAGTGTGTGTGTGTGTGTGTGTGTGTTCCTACCTCTTGGCTTCATGCGTAGCCTCTATCAGTCTCCTGGAGGTGGTCAGTGTGTGTGTGTGTTCCTACCTCTTGGCTTCATGCGTAGCCTCTATCAGTCTCCCTGGAGCGTGGTCAGTGTGTGTGTGTGTGTTCCTGCCTCTTGGCTTCATGCGTAGCCTCTATCGTCTCCTGAGGTGGTCAGTCCTGGAGGTGTCAGTGTGTGTGTGTGTGTGTGTTCCTACCTCTTGGCTTTCATGCGTAGCCTCTATCAGTCTCCTGGAGGTGGTCAGTGTGTGTGTGTGTGTTCCTACCTCTTGGCTTCATGCGAGCCTCTATCAGTCTCCTGGAGGTGGTCAGTGTGTGTGTGTGTGTTCCTACCTCTTGGCTTCATGCGTAGCCTCTACCAGTCTCCTGGAGGTGGTCAGCAGCAGGGCGACAGTCAGTTCAGCTACGGAATCTGTTAACACATCTGGGGTGTAACCCACACGGATCCCTGATACACACACACAGACAGAGGAGACACACACACACACACACACACACACACACAGACACACACACAGAGAGAGAGACACACACACACACACACACACACACACACACACACACACACACACACACACACACACACACACACACACACCACACACAGAAGGCACACACACACACACACACACACACACACACACACACACACACACACACACACACACACACACACACACACACACACACACACACACACACACACACACAGGTGAATCCAGGTGAAAGACATGATCCCTTACTGATGTCACCTGTTAAATCCACTTCAATCAGTGTAGATGAAGGAGAGGAGACGAGATAAAGAAGGATTTTTAAGCCTTGAGATAAATGAGACATGGATGGTGTGTGTGTCATTGAGGGTGAATGGGCAAGACAAGACAGTTTTTAAGTGCCTTTGAACGGGGTATGGTAGTAGGTACCAGTCGTACTGGTTTGAGTGTGTCAAGAACTGCAACGCTGCTGGGTTTTTCACGCTCAACAGTTTCCTCTGTGTATCAAGAATGGTCCACCACCCAAAGGACATCCAGACAACTTTGACACAACTCAATGTTGGAGTCAACATGGACCAGCATCCCTGTGGAACGCTTTCAACACCTTGTAGAGTCAACATGGGCCAGCATCCCTGTGGG
>NW_026286734.1:0-7557 GCF_023373465.1 Oncorhynchus keta | reverse complement strand
TACATTTACATTTACATTTAAGTCATTTAGCAGACGCTCTTATCCAGAGCGACTTACAAATTGGTGCATACACCTTATGACAACCAGTGGAACAGCCACTTGCATCTAAATCTTGTTGGGGGGAGAAGGATTACCTACCCTTACTTACCCTATCCTAGGTATTCCTTGAAGAGGTGGGGTTTCAGGTGTCTCCGGAAGGTGGTGATTGACTCCGCTGTCCTGGCGTCGTGAGGGAGTTTGTTCCACCATTGGGGGGCCAGAGCAGCGAACAGTTTTGACTGGGCTGAGCGGGAACTGTACTTCCTCAGTGGTAGGGAGGCGAGCAGGCCAGAGGTGGATGAACGCAGTGCCCTTGTTTGGGTGTAGGGCCTGAT
This sequence comes from Oncorhynchus keta, assembly GCF_023373465.1. Classification (NCBI taxonomy): domain Eukaryota; kingdom Metazoa; phylum Chordata; class Actinopteri; order Salmoniformes; family Salmonidae; genus Oncorhynchus; species Oncorhynchus keta. The sequence continues at coordinate 7,183 of NW_026286734.1, read as the reverse complement.
CAGAGCCTGGAGGTACTGAGGTGCCGTTCCCCTCACAGCTCCGTAGGCGAGCACCATGGTCTTGTAGCGGATGCGAGCTTCAACTGGAAGCCAGTGGAGAGAGCGGAGGAGCGGGGTGACGTGAGAGAACTTGGGAAGGTTGAACACCAGACGGGCTGCGGCGTTCTGGATGAGTTGTAGGGGTTTAATGGCACAGGCAGGGAGCCCAGCCAACAGCGAGTTGCAGTAATCAAGACGGGAGATGACAAGTGCCTGGATTAGGACCTGCGCCGCTTCCTGTGTGAGGCAGGGTCGTACTCTGCGGATGTTGTAGAGCATGAACCTACAGGAACGGGACACCGCCTTGATGTTAGTTGAGAACGTCAGGGTGTTGTCCAGGATCACGCCAAGGTTCTTAGCGCTCTGGGAGGAGGACACAATGGAGTTGTCAACCGTGATGGCGAGATCATGGAACGGGCAGTCCTTCCCGGGAGGAAGAGGAGCTCCGTCTTGCTGAGGTTCAGCTTGAGGTGGTGATCCGTCATCCACACTGATATGTCTGCCAGACATGCAGAGATGCGATTCGCCACCTGGTCATCAGAAGGGGGAAAGGAGAAGATTAATTGTGTGTCGTCTGCATAGCAATGATAGGAGAGACCATGTGAGGTTATGACAGAGCCAAGTGACTTGGTGTATAGCGAGAATAAGAGAGGGCCTAGAACAGAGCCCTGGGGGACACCAGTGGTGAGAGCGCGTGGTGAGGAGACAGATTCTCGCCACGCCACCTGGTAGGAGCGACCTGTCAGGTAGGACGCAATCCAAGCGTGGGCCGCGCCGGAGATGCCCAACTCGGAGAGGGTGGAGAGGAGGATCTGATGGTTCACAGTATCGAAGGCAGCCGATAGGTCTAGAAGGATGAGAGCAGAGGAGAGAGAGTTAGCTTTAGCAGTGCGGAGCGCCTCCGTGATACAGAGAAGAGCAGTCTCAGTTGAATGACTAGTCTTGAAACCTGACTGATTTGGATCAAGAAGGTCATTCTGAGAGAGATAGCGGTAGAGCTGGCCAAGGACGGCACGCTCAAGAGTTTTGGAGAGAAAAGAGAGAAGGGATACTGGTCTGTAGTTGTTGACATCGGAGGGATCGAGTGTAGGTTTTTTCAGAAGGGGTGCAACTCTCGCTCTCTTGAAGACGGGAGGGACGTAGCCAGCGGTCAGGGATGAGTTGATGAGCGAGGTGAGGTAAGGGAGAAGGTCTCCGGAAATGGTCTGGAGAAGAGAGGAGGGGATAGGGTCAAGCGGGCAGGTTGTTGGGCGGCCGGCCGTCACAAGACGCGAGATTTCATCTGGAGAGAGAGGGAGAAAGAGGTCAGAGCATAGGGTAGGGCAGTGTGAGCAGAACCAGCGGTGTCGTTTGACTTAGCAAACGAGGATCGGATGTCATCGACCTTCTTTTCAAAATGGTTGACGAAGTCATCTGCAGAGAGGGAGGAGGGAGGGGGGAGGATTCAGGAGGGAGGAGAAGGTGGCAAAGAGCTTCCTAGGGTTAGAGGCAGATGCTTGGAACTTAGAATGGTAGAAAGTGGCTTTAGCAGCAGAGACAGAGGAGGAAAATGTAGAGAGGAGGGAGTGAAAGGATGCCAGGTCCGCAGGGAGGCGAGTTTTCCTCCATTTCCGCTCGGCTGCCCGGAGCCCTGTTCTGTGAGCTCGCAATGAGTCGTCGAGCCACGGAGCGGGAGGAGGACCGAGCCGGCCTGGAGGATAGGGGACATAGAGAGTCAAAGGATGCAGTAAGGAGAGAGGAGGGTTGAGGGAGGCAGAATCAGGAGATAGGTTGAGAAAGTTTGAGCAGAGGGAAGAGATGATAGGATGGAAGAGGAGAGAGAAGCGGGGGGAGAGAGCGAAGGTTGGGACGGGCGCGATACCATCCGAGTAGGGGGCAAAGTGGGAAGTGTTGACGAGAGCGAGGGGAAAAGGATACAAGGTAGGTGGAGACTTGAGGAGTTGCAATGAGGTTAGTGAAGAACAGCATCTAGTAAAGATGAGGTCACGTATTGCCCGTCTTGTGAGTAGGGGGAAGGTGAGAGGGTGAGGTCAAAAGAGGAGAGGAGTGGAAAGAAGGAGGCAGAGAGGAATGAGTCAGCAGTAGACGTGGGGAGGTTAAAGTCACCAGAACTGTGAGAGGAGTCAGTCCTTCTAGGAAAAGGGATTTATTTGATGGCATCGTTTTTCCTATTTATGACTGACTTCTCCGAGGGAACCTGAGGGCGATAAATGATAAGGATGTTGTTTCTGAGTATTGGTAATCAGACAGCATGGAATTCAAAGGAGGCAATAGACAGATGGGTAAGGGGAGAGCAGAGAAAGACCACTTGGGAGAGATGAGATCCCGGTGCCACCACCCCGCTCTGACCAGAAGCTCCGGGTGTGCGAACATCGGGCGGACGAGAGAGAGCAGTAGAGTAGCAGTGTTATCTGTAGATCCATGTTTCCGCCAGTGCCAAGAAGTCAAGGGACTGGAGGGAGGCATAGGCTGAGATGAACTCTGCCTTGTTGGCCGCAGATTGGCAGTTCCAGAGGCTACCGGAGACCTGAACCCACGTGGGTCGTACGCGCTGGGACCACCAGGTTAGGTGGTCGCGCCACGCGGTGTGGAGCGTTTGTATGGTCTGTGCAGAGAGGGAGAGAACAGGGATAGACAGACACATAGTTGACAGGTCACAGAAAAAGGCTACGCTAATGTAAGGAAATTGAATGACAAGCGGACTACACGTCCAATGTTCAGAAAGTTAGGCTTACGTAGCAAGAATCTTATTGACTAAAATGATTAAAATGATACAGTACTGCTAAAAGTAGGCTAGCTGGCAGTAGCTGCGTTGTTGACACTATTAATTAATCAAGTCGTTCCGTTGAGTGTAATAATTTCTACAGTGCTGCTATTCGGGGTTGTATTGGCTAGCTAGCAGTGTTGTTTACGTTACGTTGAGTTAAAAGAACGACAATAGCTGGCTAGCGAACCTCAGTGAATTAAGATAATCACTCCAAGGCTACACACACTAAACTACACAATTATCTTGGAAACAAAGACAGCTATGCTCAAATGTACTTAAGTATCAAAATTAAAAGTAAAAGTATAAATCATTTCAAATCCCTTCTATTAAGCAAACCAGACAGCCCAATTTTCTCTCTCTTTTTTTTTGCCCGGATAGTAGGGGCACACTCCAACACTTAGACATAATTTATAAACCATGCATTTGTGTTTAGTGAGTCCGCCAGGGATGTTCTCTTGATAAGTGTGTGAATTGGACCATTTTCCTGTCAAAATGTAACGAGTACTTTTGGGTGTCAGGGAAAATGTATGTAGTAAAAAGCACATTCTTTTCTTTAGGAATGTAGTGAAGTAAAAGTAAAAGATGGCAAAAATATAAATAGTAAAGTAAAGCACAGATTCCCCACAAAACTACTTAAGTAGTTCTATAAAGTATTTTTACTAAAGTACTTTACACCACTGCCAATGCACGACCCAATGCTGCTGAAAAATGTCATCTCAAGTTTGAAGAGGGTTTCTTTCATTATGAAGGTAAGAGTTTCTCCTCATAGTGCCCTTCCATAGAGAGAGACCACATGAGGATGGTTACAATATACATACATACTTCACTGACAGGCGGTCAACCAGCTGGCCCATGAGAAAGCTGTGTGTGTGTTTTGTGTGAGTGCATGTGTGCATGCACATGCACAGGTGTGTGACTCACAGCTGGCAGCAGGCATGGGTCAAAGAGGGCCACATGGCTCTCTCAGGTCCATGCCACTATGCAGCTGACACAGGCACTAGCTGTGAGTGGGTAAAATCACAGTGGAAGCCAGAAAAACGCGTTGTTGGCTCTATAACCTGTTAGTTCATATGCCTTGCAACTGTGATATATTTGTATGATTTGTTTTAAACCTTTATTTAACTAGGCAAGACAGTTAAAGATCCAATTCTTATTTACATTGACTGCCTAACCCGGCCAAACCCGGACGATGCTGGGCCAATTGTGCGCTGCCCTATGGGACTCCCAATCACAGCAGGTTGTGATACAGCCTGGAATCGAACCAGGGTCTGTAGTGATGCATCTAGCACTGAGATGCAGTGACAAGAAGAGGCCAAGACAAGAAGACGTAATGGCAGAATAAATTCAACCACACGGAGAGCAACCTCTGTCCGGTGAAGTTCACAAAGCACATTGCATGTAACAAACAGACCCACAGCATGGTCAAGCAAGTTAATGTTTCCGACCTTTTCGGATTACTAAACAACTATTGATTTAGAATCACCGAGAGTTAACGCAAGTTGCGAAGAAAACAGGAGCTGCCTCCACTGTTCCAGCACCATTGCAACTTCAACATTTCAACATCATCAAATCACCTACAGTATGCTTAGTCTAATACAATGACAACAAAAATATACCAAAAACAATTCAGTCCAATCAACGTGAGCTAAATATGATGTGGCTGTCCAAATCAAAACAAATGTATTTATATAGCCCTTCTTACATCTGCTGATATATCAAAGTGCTGTACAGAAACCCAGCCTAAAACCCCAAACAGACAGCAATGCAGGTGTAGAAGCACGGTGGCTAGGAACATCTCCCTAGAAAGGCCAAAACCTAGGAAGAAACCTAGAGAGGAACCAGGCTATGAGGGGTGGCTAGTCCTCTTCTGGCTGTGCCGGGTGGAGATTATCAGAACATGGCCAAGATGTTCAAATGTTCATAAATTACCAGCATGATCAAATAATAACAATCACAGTAGTTGCCGAGGGTGCAACAAGTCAGCACCTCAGGAGTAAATGTCAGTTGGCTTTTCATAGCCGATCATTGAGAGTATCTCCACCGCACCTGTTGTCTCCAGAGAGTTGAAAACAGCAGGTCTGGGACAAGGTAGCACGTCGGGTAAACAGGTCAGGGTTCCATAGCCGCAAGCAGAACAATTTAAACTGGAGCAGCAGCACGGACAGGTGGACTGGGGATAGCAAGGAGTCATCATGCCAGGTAGTCCTGAGGCATGGTCCTAGGGCTCAGGTCCTCCGAGAGAGAGAAAGAACGAAAGAGAGAAAGAGAGAATTAGAGAGAGCATACTTAAATTCACACAGGACACTGGATAAGACAGGAGAAATACTCCAGATATAACAGACTGACCCTAGCCCCCCACACATAAACTACTGCAGCATAAATACTGGAGGCTGAGACAGGAGGGGTCAGGTGACACTGTGGCCCCATCTGATGACACCCCCGGACAGGGCCAAACAGGCAGGATATAACCCCACCCACTTTGCCAAAGCACAGCCCCCAAACCACTAGAGGGATATATTCAACCACCAACTTACCATCCTGAGACAAGGCCGAGTATAGCCCACAAAGATCTCTGCCACGGCACAACCCAAGGGGGGGTGCCAACCCAGACATGAAGATCACGTCAGTGACTCAACCCACTCAAGTGACGCACCCCTCCTAGGGACAGCATGGAAGAGCACCAGTAAGCCAGTGACTCAGCCCCTGTAATAGGGTTAGAGGCAGAGAATCCCAGTGGAGGGGAACCGGCCAGGCAGAGACAGCAAGGGCGGATCATTGCTCCAGAGCCTCTCCATTCACCTTCACACTCCTGGGCCAGACTACACTCAATCATACGACCTACTGAAGAGATGAGTCTTCAGTAAAGACCATTCCATAAAGATGGAGTTCTGTAGGAGAAAGCCCTGCCTCCAGCTGTTTGCTTAGAAATTCTAGGGACAATTAGGATGCCTGCGTCTTGTGTCCGTAGTGTACGTGTAGGTATGTACGGCAGGACCAAATCGGAAAGATAGGTAGGAGCAAGCCCATGTAATGCTTTGTAGGTTAGCAGTAAAACCTTAAAATCAGCCCTTGCCTTAACAGGAAGTGTAGGGAGGCTAGCACTGGAGTAATATGATCAAATTTTGTGGTTCTAGTCAGGATTCTAGCAGCTGTATTTAGCACTAACTGAAGTTTATTTAGTGCTTTATCCGGGTAGCCGGAAGGTAGAGCATTGCAGTAGTCTAACCTAGAAGTAACAAAAGCATGGATTAATTTTTCTGCATAATTTCTGGACAGAAAGCTTCAGATTTTTGTAATGTTACGTAGATAGAAAAATCTGTCCTTGAAACTGTCTTGGTATGTTCGTCAAAAGAGAGATAAGGGTCCAGAGTAACACCGAGGTCCTTTACAGTTTTATTTGAGACAACTGTACAACCATCAAGATTAATTGTCAGATTCAACAGAAGATCTCTTTGTTTCTTGGGACCTAGAACAAGCATCTCTCTTTTGTCCGAGTTTAAAAGTAGAACGTTTGCAGCCATCCACTTCCTTATGTCTGAAACACAGGCTTCTAGCGAGGGCAATTTTGGGGCTTCACCATGTTTCATTGAAATGTACAGCTCTGTGTCATCCGCATAGCAGTGAAAGTTAACATTGTGTTTTTGAATGACATCCCCAAGAGGTAAAATATATAGTGAAAACAATAGTGGTCCTAGAACGGAACCTTGAGGAACACCAAAATGTACAGTTGATTTGTCAGAGGACAAACCATTCACAGAGACAAACTGATATCTTTACGACAGATAAGATCTAAACCAGGCCAGAACTTGTACGTGTCGAGTAATTTGGGTTTCCAATCTCTCCAAAAGAATGTGGTGATCGATGGTATCAAAAACAGCGCTAGGGTCTAGGAGCACGAGGACAGATGCAGAGCCTCGGTCTGATTCCATTAAAAGGTCATTTACCACGTTCACAAGTGCAGTCTCAGTGCTATGATGGGGTCTAAAACCCCAGGAGACCTTCTCCCTTACCTCACCTCGCTCATCAACTCATCCCTGACCGCTGGCTACGTCCCTTCCGTCTTCAAGAGAGCGAGAGTTGCACCCCTTCTGAAAAAACCTACACTCGATCCCTCCGATGTCAACAACTACAGACCAGTATCCCTTCTTTCTTTTCTCTCCAAAACTCTTGAACGTGCCGTCCTTGGCCAGCTCTCCCGCTATCTCTCTCAGAATGACCTTCTTGATCCAAATCAGTCAGGTTTCAAGACTAGTCATTCAACTGAGACTGCTCTTCTCTGTATCACGGAGGCGCTCCGCACTGCTAAAGCTAACTCTCTCTCCTCTGCTCTCATCCTTCTAGACCTATCGGCTGCCTTCGATACTGTGAACCATCAGA
>NW_026286733.1:0-5275 GCF_023373465.1 Oncorhynchus keta | reverse complement strand
CATAATGATGAGGAGATGGTGTTTCATAATGATGGGGAAGACGGTGTTCATAATGATAGAGAGATGGTGTTCATAATGATGAGGAGCATGGTGTTCATAATGATGAGGAGATGGTGTTCATAATGATGGGGAGATGGTGTTCATAATGATGAGGAGATGGTGTTCATAATGATGAGGAGATGGTGTTCATGAGGAGATGGTGTGATGAGGAGAATGGTGTTCATAATGATGGGGAGATGGTGTTCATAATGATGGGAGACGGTGTTCATGATGAGGAGATGGTGTTCATAATGATGGGAGATGGTGTTCATAATGATGAGGAGATGGTGTTCATAATGATGGGGAGATGGTGTTCATAATGATGAGGAGATGGTGTTCATAATGATGAGGAGATGGTGTTCATAATGATGGGGAGATGGTGTTCATAATGATGAGGAGATGGTGTTCATAATGATGGGGAGATGGTGTTCATAATGATGGAGACGGTGTTCATAATGATGAGGAGATGGTGTTCATAATGATGAGGAGATGGTGTTCATAATGATAGGAGACGGTGTTCATAATGATGAGGGGAACGGTGTTCATAATGATGAGGAGAGACGGTGTTCATAATGATGGGGAGATGGTGTTCATAATGATGGGAGATGGTGTTCATAATGATGAGGAGATGGTGTTCATAATGATGGGGAGACGGTGTTCATAATGATGAGGAGATGGTGTTCATAATGATGAGGAGATGGTGTTCATAATGATGGGGAGATGGTGTTCATAATGATGGGAGATGGTGTTCATAATGATGGGGAGATGGTGTTCATAATGATGGGAGAGATGGTGTTCATAATGATGAGGAGATGGTGTTCATAATGATGGGGAGATGGTGTTCATAATGATGAGGAGATGGTGTTCATAATGATGGGGAGATGGTGTTCATAATGATAGAGATGGTGTGATAGGAGTGGTGTTCATAATGATGGGGAGATGGTGTTCATAATGATGAGGAGACGGTGTTCATAATGATGAGGAGATGGTGTTCATAATGATGGAGGAGATGGTGTTCATAATGATGAGGAGATGGTGTTCATAATGATGAGGAGATGGTGTTCATAATGATGAGGAGATGGTGTTCATAATGATGGGGAGATGGTGTTCATAATGATGAGGAGATGGTGTTCATAATGATGAGGAGATGGTGTTCATAATGATGAGGAGATGGTGTTCATAATGATGAGGAGATGGTGTTCATAATGATGAGGAGATGGTGTTCATAATGATGAGGAGATGGTGTTCATAATGATGGGGAGATGGTGTTCATAATGATGAGGAGATGGTGTTCATAATGATGGGGAGATGGTGTTCATAATGATGGGGAGATGGTGTTCATAATGATGAGGAGATGGTGTTCATAATGATGGGAGACGGTGTTCATAATGATGGGAGATGGTGTTCATAATGATGAGGAGACGGTGTTCATAATGATGAGGGAGATGGTGTCTCATAATGATGAGGAGATGGTGTTCATAATGATATGATGGGGAGATGGTGTTCATAATGATGGGGAGATGGTGTTCATAATGATGGAGAGATGGTGTTCATAATGATGGGGAGATGGTGTTCATAATGATGGGGAGATGGTGTTCCATAATGATGAGGAGATGGTGTTCATAATGATGGGGAGATGGTGTTCATAATGATGGGAGATGGTGTTCATAATGATGAGGGAGACGGTGTTCATAATGATGAGGAGATGGTGTTCATAATGATGGGGAGATGGTGTTCATAATGATGGGGAGATGGTGTTCATAATGATGGGGAGATGGTGTTCATAATGATGGGAGATGGTGTTCATAATGATGAGGAGATGGTGTTCATAATGATGAGGAGATGGTGTTCATAATGATGGGGAGATGGTGTTCATAATGATGGGGAGATGGTGTTCATAATGATGGGAGATGGTGTTCATAATGATGGGGAGATGGTGTTCATAATGATGAGGAGATGGTGTTCATAATGATGGAGATGGTGCGATGGAGTGGTGTTCATAATGATGGGGAGACGGTGTTCATAATGATGGGGAGATGGTGTATGATGGGGAGATGGTGTTCATAATGATGAGGAGATGGTGTTCATAATGATGGGGAGATGGTGTTCATAATGATGAGGAGATGGTGTTCATAATGATGGGAGATGGTGTTCATAATGATGGGAGACGGTGTTCATAATGATGGGGAGATGGTGTTCCATAATGATGAGGAGACGGTGTTCATAATGATGGGGAGATGGTGTTCATAATGATGAGGAGATGGTGTTCATAATGATGAGGAGATGGTGTTCATAATGATGGAGACGGTGATGATGAGGAGATGGTGTTCATAATGATGGGGAGATGGTGTTCATAATGATGGGGAGATGGTGTTCATAATGATGAGGAGATGGTGTTCATAATGATGGGGAGATCGGTGTTCATAATGATGGGGAGAGATGGTGTTCATAATGATGAGGGAGATCGGTGTTCATAATGATGGGGAGATGGTGTTCATAATGATGGGGAGATGGTGTCATGATGAGGGAGATGGTGTTCATAATGATGGGGAGATGGTGTTCATAATGATGGGGAGACGGTGTTCATAATGATGGGAGATGGTGTTCATGATGGGGAGACGGTGTTCATAATGATGGGAGAGTGTGATGAGCGGTGTTCATAATGATGGGGAGATGGTGTTCATAATGATGAGGAGACGGTGTTCATAATGATGGGAGATGGTGTTCATGATGAGGAGATGGTGTTCATAATGATGGGAGATGGTGTTCATAATGATGAGGAGATGGTGTTCATAATGATGAGGAGATGGTGTTCATAATGATGAGGAGATGGTGTTCATAATGATGGGGAGATGGTGTTCATAATGATAGGGAGACGGTGTTCATAATGATGAGAGATGGTGTTCTTAATGAGAGATGATGTTCATAATGATGGGAGATAGTGTGATGGGGAGACGGTGTTCATAATGATGAGGGGAGATGGTGTTCATAATGATGGGAGATGGTGTTCATAATGATGGGGAGATGGTGTCATAATGATGTAGGAGACGGTGTTCATAATGATGGGGAGATGGTGTTCATAATGATGGGAGAGATGGTGTTCATAATGATGGGGAGATGGTGTTCATAAGATGGATGTGATGAGGAGATGGTGTTCATAATGATGGGGAGATGGTGTTCATAATGATGGGGAGATGGTGTTCATAATGATGGGGAGATGGTGTTCATAATGATGAGGAGATGGTGTTCATAATGATGGGGAGATGGTGTTCATAATGATGAGGAGATGGTGTCGATGGGGAGATGGTGTTCATAATGATGGGGAGATGGTGTTCATAATGATGGGGAGACGGTGTTCATAATGATGGGGAGACGGTGTTCATAATGATGGGGAGACGGTGTTCATAATGATGAGAGACGGTGTTCATAATGATGGGGAGATGGTGTTCATAATGATGAGGAGATGGTGTTCATAATGATGGGGAGATGGTGTTCATAATGATGGGAGATGGTGTTCATAATGATGGGAGACGGTGTTCATAATGATGGGAGACGGTGTTCATAATGATGGGGAGATGGTGTGATATGAGGAGAGCGGTGTTCATAATGATGGGAGATGGTGCGATGGGAGATGGTGTTCATAATGATGAGGAGATGGTGTTCATAATGATGGGAGATGGTGTTCATAATGATGGGGAGATGGTGTTCATAATGATGAGGGAGATGGTGTTCATAATGATGGGGAGACGGTGTTCATAATGATGGGGAGATGGTGTTCATAATGATGAGGAGATGGTGTTCATAATGATGAGGAGATGGTGTTCATAATGATGAGGAGATGGTGTTCATAATGATGAGAGATGGTGTGATGAGGAGATGGTGTTCATAATGATGAGGAGATGGTGTTCATAATGATGAGGAGATGGTGTTCATAATGATGAGGAGATGGTGTTCATAATGATGGGGAGATGGTGTTCATAATGATGGGAGATGGTGTTCATAATGATAGGAGATGGTGTTCATAATGATGAGGAGACGGTGTTCATAATGATGGGGAGATGGTGTGATGAGGGAGATGGTGTTCATAATGATGAGAGATGGTGTTCATAATGATGGGGAGACGGTGTTCATAATGATGAGGAGATGGTGTTCATAATGATGAGGAGATGGTGTTCATAATGATGAGGCGATGGTGTTCATAATGATGAGGAGACGGTGTTCATAATGATGGGGAGATGGTGTGATGGGGAGATGGTGTTCATAATGATGAGGAGATGGTGTTCATAATGATGAGGAGATGGTGTTCATAATGATGAGGAGATGGTGTTCATAATGATGGGGAGACGGTGTTCATAATGATGAGGAGACGGTGTTCATAATGATGAGGAGATGGTGTTCATAATGATGAGGAGATGGTGTTCATAATGATGAGGAGATGGTGCATGATGAGGAGATGGTGTTCATAATGATGAGGAGATGGTGTTCATAATGATGGGGAGATGGTGTTCATAATGATGAGGAGATGGTGTTCATAATGATGAGGAGATGGTGTTCATAATGATGAGGAGATGGTGTTCATAATGATGAGGAGATGGTGTTCATAATGATGGGGAGATGGTGTTCATAATGATGAGGAGATGGTGTTCATAATGATGGGGAGATGGTGTTCATAATGATGAGGAGATGGTGTTCATAATGATGAGGAGATGGTGTTCATAATGATGGGGAGATGGTGTTCATAATGATGAGGAGATGGTGTTCATAATGATGGGGAGACGGTGTTCATAATGATGGGGAGATGGTGTGATGGGGAGATGGTGTTCATAATGATGAGAGGAGATGGTGTTCATAATGATGAGGAGATGGTGTTCATAATGATGGGGAGATGGTGTTCATAATGATGAGGAGATGGTGTTCATAATGATGAGGAGATGGTGTCATAATAGAGATGGTGTTCATAATGATGAGGAGATGGTGTTCATAATGATGGGGAGACGGTGTTCATAATGATGGGGAGATGGTGTTCATAATGATGGGGAGATGGTGTTCATAATGATGAGGAGATGGTGTTCATAATGATGGGGAGACGGTGTTCATAATGATGGGGAGATGGTGTTCATAATGATGGGGAGATGGTGTTCATAATGATGGGGAGAATGGTGATGATAGGGGAGACGGTGTTCATAATGATGAGAATGGTGTTCATAATGATGAGAGATGGTGTTCATAATGATGG